>NC_057803.1:633706472-633706916 GCF_018294505.1 Triticum aestivum
GAAGAAGAAGAAGAAGAAGAAGAAGAAGAAGAAGAAGAAGAAGAAGAAGAAGAAGAAGAAGAAGAAGAAGAAGAAGAAGAAGAAGAAGAAGAAGAAGAAGAAGAAGAAGAAGAAGAAGAAGAAGAAGAAGAAGAAGAAGAAGAAGAAGAAGAAGAAGAAGAAGAAGAAGAAGAAGAAGAAGAAGAAGAAGAAGAAGAAGAAGAAGAAGAAGAAGAAGACGAAGAAGAAGACGAAGAAGAAGACGAAGAAGAAGACGAAGAAGAAGAAGAAGAAGAAGAAGAAGAAGAAGAAGAAGAAGAAGAAGAAGAAGAAGAAGAAGAAGAAGAAGAAGAAGAAGAAGAAGAAGAAGAAGAAGAAGAAGAAGAAGAAGAAGAAGAAGAAGAAGAAGAAGAAGAAGAAGAAGAAGAAGAAGAAGAAGAAGAAGAAGAAGAAGAAGAAGAAGAA
>NC_057803.1:633708366-633725761 GCF_018294505.1 Triticum aestivum
GGCAGTTCGGGGGAGGAGATGGAGACAGGGGCGTGGGGGTGGGGGCAGGTCGTGGGGGCCCGTGGGGGTGGGGGCAGGTGGTGGGGGCACGTGCGTGGTGTGTTCGTGGGTGGGTGAGCGTGCGTGTGTCCCGCGGTGGGTGAGATGTGCGTTTTAGATCTTGCCACGTCAGTGATCCACGTGATCGATCCGCGTGGTGTGTTTTCTCTTTGCCGTCTGCCAAATAAAATACAGACGGCAAATAGCCTATTTTGCCGTCTGTATTTTGTTTGCAGACGCAAAGCCTATTTTGCCGTCAGTATATTTTTAACAGACGGCAATGTTAGTTGTTTGCCGTCTGTATTCTTTTGGCAGACGGCAAAGTCTATTTTGCCGTTAGTATATTTTTAGCAAACGGCAAAGTGAGCTGTTTGCCGTCAGTATTTGTTTTCCGTCTGCAGCTGACGGTAAAATTGGTCTTTGCCGTCAGGACCGACGAAGAAATGACGGCAAAGACAACCACAGACGGCAAATTAGCTGATTCCTGCAGTGAAATGCGGCGAGCATCAAGTTTCTACCACAGCCACCCGCGATTCCCACGACGCCGCTCGAACCCATGAAACCACACGTTCCCTGACCTGCGGCTCACGCCTCTTGGCCCCACTGCCCCTTTGCCTACGGGAGCATTACATGTGGACCAGTCACCTATCGGGTCCACATGTTATTGACTCAAAGGTAGGTGTAGTAAGGCGCTGAAGCTCAGTCCTGACGGCCCTGAGAGGGAAATGTAACTCCTACGCCAGAGCTTGTGGTGCTCCCGCAGCACGAACTCGTGCCAAACTCGAGATTTTTTTCTTTACTATACATGCACGCAACGATTTAACGGACATTGTAATCTCAACATGTGATGGGGAGCTCTAAATTTGAATTTGAAACTTATAAAACAAAAAGATTCAAAACAAATAAATTGGGAGAGAGGGAGTATATCGTAGGATGTGTCCCATACAAAATAAGTCCCCTAGTTTGTCACCGCGAAGATGCAGTTAGAAAGGAGCACAGCGTCTTCCTGCTCGTACAGAAACAAATAGGCCGCAGATAGCATGGTCCGCCTTTTGACCGCCATGTGCAAGGTTCGTGCTATCTTATTCATTCTAACCGTGGTTCCATCGTACCAATTCATGCGGTGGCCCGTTGCATGGTTGACCCCAATGTTGGACAAAGGTTCTACGGGAACGGTGTCACCGTTATAAATGTTGTGCAAATTGATCTTGGAACCCCCCCGTACATATGCAAGCCAATCTCCACTCGCACCGAGCCTAACCTGTGAAACAGTGGGCAGGGGGAGAATTAGGAAATGGACACAGAAGTAGTCTTTAGAATGCATTTACTACGTTATCAAACTCATCTTACCGGCTCATCGGAGGAAATCCGAGTGCCCCTCAACGTCGGCATCTCAAGGGGCGTCAACTTGGAACTACGGCCACGCCGCGCTGGACAGACCCCCAAGGAAACATCCTCGTGCGTTCCACGGAACATCAAGATGCATTTGTATGAGTAGTTTACCTTGTGAGAGAAAAGGATGAACGAGGGAAGGCCTGTAGAGATAGAGATGGACACTACTACTACCAATGTGCTGGCCCGTGCGTTCCAATGGATCCAAAGTAGTAGAATAATACTTGTTCACGTGCTTGAAATATAAACACTCTAGTCTTGATATACATGTGTCAGCAAACATGACAGCTTGTCCATGGAAGTTGAACCACGGCGACCATCACGTTTCTTGTTTCTACCACTGCCACACCCACATGCGATTCCCACGACGCCGCTCCAATCCCCGGCACGACGTCCCCGACGTGGACATGGATCCTCTGACGTTGCTATCACTGCCTTGCCCTGCCTTTCCTTCGCTGACAGGTGGGACCCACGCTTATGGGTCCCACATGTCAGTGACAGAATGGTAGGATTGTTCGTGTCAGGGGATCCTCATCCCCCCGACGTGCCCCTCATCCCTCTCGGCCCCACCGCTCCCCTGCCTTTGTGTGCATGACATGCGGGCCAGCTGAACTGCGGCGACCATCAACTTTCTACCACAGACACACCCGATTGGACGCGATTTTGCCTGCTCCGCTGCTGTGCTCCGATCCGTACTCCCGCACCATCGAATTTTCATCCAGCGGCTGTGACACATTTCGTCCCGGGCATCAATCCTCAGCTGGAGTACTTATGTACTACAGGTAGTACCCGCCGGTGTGGCCATCTACGCCTTGTAACGCCCCGACGCCCAGCTGTGGCACCCTCGCCATGGCCATGCCACCACCGGGCGGTTCATCTCCAACGAGTGAGTCGCGAACCACGCCACCACCATGAGAATGACATGTGGGCCAGCCGCATTTAAGGTCCACATGTCATTGACTCATAGGCCGGGCACTAAGCCACTGAAGTTCGGTCCCGTGGGCCCCGAGAGGGAAATGTAACTCCTGCGGCAGGCCTTGTGGTGCTCACGCAGTACGAGCTCGTGCCAAAACTGGAATTTGTTTCTTACTACTACTCCTACGAACTAGTACTAGTAAGGTACACGTGCATTGCACGCATGAGATTCTGGTTGTTTGTGCATTATGCTTCTACATGTGGAGCTTTCTGGATTCTAACATGTGGCAAAATCTCATGGAATGTAAGGTTAGGCAAGTTTGATTAACTTAGGTGAGTGTTTGGTTCAAGCCACACCTTAGGCAAGCTACACTATGGCCCCACATGACATACACACAATCTAAGATGACTTATTCACCTAGACGCAGGGAGTAGTGTTTCTAGAAGATGCCCGCGCGTTGCACGAAGTTGATGGAAAATGTAAGCACAACTTATAAATTGACGGATGGAGTACTAGTTACAGTGATTCATATAATTAAGCAAAGGGATCGCACATGTCGGTATTGACTGGAACGAGAATGCAACAGCACAATAAGAATTAAGGCCACGATGATGCGATCATAGTGGTGGTTACAGAAGGCAAGAAGAAAGATGGATCCACGAACGTACGACCTCCTCCTCATCAACTTAGTGCGCCGGGCCACCGACCGGCGGCTAAGGAGCGGCGGCTTTTGTGGCGAGGTCGAGGTGCTTCTCAGCAAAGGCATCCAAGGCTTCCAGATGGTTGAGGAAGGCCAACATCGTAGCACCCTCACTGGCCTTGTAGATACCTATGTACATGATTTGCTCGTACACGTGGATGTGTAGGTCGATGAATTCTTGCAGGGCGAAGCGCCTCGCAGCGAGCGCGACCTCCAGGTGGACATTCTTCATGGCGTCGGCGGGTAGTCGCAAGGCCACCAGTGCTTGAAAGAGGTTCCGGCCATCGAGGCCGATTAGGGTGGCAGGCAATGAGGAGCCCGGGCGCGCGGGCTGGAGGAGTAAGGCGATGTCGTCCGCGAGCTTCTCGATGACGGTGAACTTGTTGCTGGTGTCAACGATCATCTGGTCCAACTGAGAGTCGTAGTTGGCTTCGACGGCGGCCATCCACCAGCCGTTCTCCAACAACGTCTGGAGACGATCCTCGACGCCATGCCGCAGGCCGGCGTCGTGGACCATCTGGCGCAGCCGCTGGCCGCTCACGCGCATCGCCGCCATGGGTCTGGAGTGAGCTCTTTTGCGCTTAGTGTAGGTGCTTAGGCAAATGCTTAGGTGCGTACGATGTGGTAGATGCATTGGAATGGAGGGGCGCCTTTATATAAGGGGAATGAGGGCAAACTGCGTTGCATTCACATCGTGCAGCCTCTTTTCCCGGACCTCCTCCCATTACTTCCCTCATGCATTAATTGAAGGAGGATGCATTGGCCGTTCAACATATCGGGAACAGCTACTCCCTCCCTCGTCTGCATTAAAGCCATATCAGGAACTGCGCCGCCCACTGTCAAATCGAATACTCCCTCCGTCTAGGTGAGTATTAAGTCATCTTACGAAAACCACTTGTTTCTTCACATTATATACGTACAATATATATGGCCAACATCATATAGCCAGCAGTTTAGTTGTCAAAGAATTTCAGGGTGCTTAGTTTTGTCAAAGAATTCCAAGGTGCTAAGTTTTATTTGAGGGGTGGGTTGTGCACTTATGCTGGACACCATTATTGTGACAAGCCTTTTTAATAGTACTACTGTACAAAAGTGGAGTATATACATTTTTTAAAAGGCTAGAGGGCGGGGCAGTCTAGCTCGGTCGGTTTCACGAGAGGCGAGGGCCTTTGTGATTTGCCGGCTCATTACTGCTGTCAAATCGAATAGTACTGCGCCGCCCGCTGCACGCCCAGCGCCTCCATTAAACCCCTCCGTTAAACCCACATGCAAACCGAGAATCCTACTCCGGCCACACGTCCGTTCATGAGCGGGCCGGAATTAAACGCAACACCGGCCGAGCTCCTCCCGTCTGCCCTCAGTTTAAATGAGGCAAGACGCCGGCCAAGCTCCTACCGTCCGCCCTCTATTTACACGAGGCCAGACAGACAGCGGGCAAGAATCGCACCCCTCCGCCGCTTCCCCATCTCCTCCTTCACCATTTTCTCCACTCTTCTGATGGCTTCCGATGAGCCGTTCACTGGCATATTACCCGGCTGGGTGGCCCGCCGAGCCCTCCGGATACGGGCGAGGCTGCTTGGTGCTTCACCAACCTTGCTTGGCCCGACGGAGCCAGTTGCCGCCCCAAGCAGGCGCGTGGTTCAGCAACTCGCCGCTCCAGTTCAGCTCGATGAGGAGTGGCAAGTTGCTCCACGCCGGCACGGCGGCGAGCACGCCGGTACGGGCGCCATTGCTGCCGCGTCGTACCGCGCCACCAGTGTCTGCGGTGGCCGCGCCTCCCGTGCCTGCAGCAACGCCATGCAGGCAAAGACAGAAGCCGGGTGCATGGAGAGCGACGAGAAGGCGGCCAACTTCTCCATGTCCGCCGCCATCATCGAGGAGAAGTAGAACACGGGAGGCCGCCGCCACTTGGGACCCATGAAGGCCACCGCCGAGGCGACGACCGCGGATTCAGGTGGTTTATTTGCTGCTTCGTCTCTTCCGAGGACCTTCGTCGACCCCGCAAGTGTCTGACGGACATGAGGAAAACAAAGGGATCCGCGGGTGGCCATTTAGAACTAAAATAAGTCTAGATACATCCATTTCTAGGACAAGTATTTTCGGATGGAGGGAGTATTAATTATACAAGAGAGACGGATTGGCACCTCTTAGTTCATGTAAATGTAATGAAATCCATCATGTTTATATGAAGATCCGACTTTTTTATACGAAATCCTTCATGCTTATATGAAATTAGTCCGTGTTTGCATGAATTTCATCTGGTTGATTAGAGTTGTAAAAATGTATGTCGCTGGCGTTTGATGTCATCCTCCGCTTAAGGAAGCGGGAGGAAATTTTCCGGCTGCCGTTGGAGATGCTCTCTATGTTGGTGACATCCAATCCATTTGAGTTAATTGCCTGTATGATTGTCCCTCTATAAAAAGTTAATTGCATGTACAGTGTACACGTGACTTGCAGGGTGGCTACAGCTTTGTACAGAAAGTTAAAAAGAAACAAGTCCATCCTTAATGTTGTATTCTAAGTACTCTGTGGGTTCCACTGTCAGTACAATAGCGAAAGAAGTATATATTAAATAAGTAGAGTAATATATAATATAAAAATATAAAGTTAAAAGACAGAATTCGAAATCATGTCATCGCGTTGCGAGCATCCGGCGTGAACTAGCCCACCACATTTTTGTTGTACACCATGCTGGAGATATATCTCCATGTCTACTCTTATATATACTCCATTCGTTCCTAAATATTTGTCTTTTTCAGATTTCAAATGGACTACCACATACGGATGTGTATGTAGACATATTTTAGAGTGTACATTCACTCATTTTGCTCCGTATGTCTTTTCAGGAAGGGGCCAGATTTTTCCTTGATTTATTTATGAGGTATCCAGATGGCACTGCACCGCCAAGAAAAGAGGGTAACATCAAAATTATGGACTACTTTTTTGAGTATGTTGGTAAGGTCCGGTCATAATCACTTGTTGAAATCTCTAAAAAGACAAATACTCCCTCCGTTCGGAAATACTTGTCATCAAAATGGATAAAAGGAAATGTATCTAGCCGTATTTCAGTTTTAGATACATCTCTTTTTATCCATTTTGATGACTAGTATTTTCGGACGGAGGGAGTAGAAAAAGAGTTGGGGATGATGGTGTGCGTGCCATCCTGCAATATAGGCCGTCGGATTTATATCTAACGGATGGGAAAGAAACTATGGCAATTTTGCAAAAATATACCCACACGTCTCTCCACATTCGCAAATAAGGCCTTCCCTCGTTCAATCTTTTCTCTCACAAGATAAACTACTCATACAAATGCATCTTGATGTTCCATGCAACGCACAGGCAGCTAGCTAATTTGTTTTAAAATATTTGTTGCGATAATTGGGTTGGAGTGATATATTTTATGTCTGCCCCGAATGATTTCAGATTCGCTGGTAGTAACAGAGAAAAGGTTGCCTTGTTAATTAACAAAAAACAGGGTGAAAACTATCACATGAGGCCGGTAAAAACAAGGCACACTGGGTTCAGCGTCATCGTCACTACATATGTGCACGCGCGAGAAGTCTACATATCGAGGGGGCTACCGAGCGAGGCACCGAGAAACAATGTTTGAGAGTGAAACCAATTGACAGATTATGATCAGATCGAGTTGTCACCCTTCTGCTGTCATTGTTGAGGGGGGGAGAGAAAGACGTATTGAGAGTGTGCGCGGTAGGCACAGAGGCACAACTAGCGAGTGTGTGTGTGTGTGTGTGTTTGAAAGAGGAGTATATAGATTATTATCAAGATCGATGTGCCACCCTACTCCTTCGGTGCCGGGTAGTGTGTGTGTGTGTATGTTTGAGAGAGAATCCAGTCGATAGATTAGTTTCAAAATCGAGGTGTCACCCTACTCCTTCGGTGTTGGGAAGTGTCGGTGTGTGTGGGGGGGGGGGGGCAGTGACACTCACATATCTCTACTCTTATAAAAATAGAGTTGGTGATGATGGTGTTCCTGCCATCCTGCAATATAGGCCATCCGATTTATATCCGATGGACAGGAAGGAAACTATGGCAATTTTGCAAAAAGATACCCACACCCCTCTCCGCATTTGCAAATAAGGCATTCCCTCGTTCATCCTTTTCTCCCACAAGATAAACTTCTCATACAAATGCATCTTGATGTTCCGTGCAACCCATGGGCATCTTGCTAGTAGGGAGAAGGAGTTTGTGTGACACATATCTAGCTATATTAAGGGATAGGTAGATAGCATATGTGTGAGAGACATTAGTGGCTGTGGGTGGGTGGAATTAAAGGGGTGGGCGTGTTAGACATAGAGAGCGTGTGTGTTTCTATGTGAGAGACTTGTAGGATGGGGTAGAAAGATGAATTTAACCCTAACGGAGGGAGAGAAATACACAAAGTGCGCGTGTGTGATTCCGATGCCCACAAGGAAATGAGATATGTATGCGTGTGAGAGAGATTGCACATTTCATTCACATATCACTATCTAGCGATCGTGGATGTGCATCGCTTGAACATAAGTCAATATCTACTTCGTATCATGGCCAAAGGTACAACATCGATTCAACACTATAAAGATTGGACACTCACATATCACATTTTTTCTATTTAAATAAGCCTTTTTACTTGTGCATGCCAAAGTTACAGTGATGTTTCTTCAACCAACCAATGTAGCTATCATGAACATGCACCATTGTTACTCTTGCATTCAAATTCATTAGTCTTGGATGATTTAAGTTTCTATTTTGAAGTAACATATGTAATATTCATATATGAATTCAACGGGTATGCAATTTATGAAATGGAGGCTATGTAATCATATGAGGTAACACTTTTGAGTAGCTGACTACAATATCCATTTCTTTTTGTGCGCCTCTACACTAACACGTCAATGTATTATGTTTAAAGTAAATAACCAATGGCACTAAATTATCTATTTACACGAGAAATACATAGGCTGAGCGTTTGATCCCTTTTTTGTGAACGCGCCACTACACCCGTACGATTGGCCGTGCCCGTGTGAACGTCCAAGTTATTGGCGCATCATCCCGAGTTATTGTGTTTTTTCTGGGGTGGACTTCACACCAGTTATTAACTGCGGAAGCGTGCCCCGTGTACACAGTCTAGCATGACCTTCCCGCTAGCACGGTCCAAAATTAGTTGAAACTGGATACGAACGATCCCGCGGGCGGCAAAATCTCCCGCCTCCTTCTAAAATTTCCGCCACCTTCGCCTTTAGCATGCGAAATCCCCCTTTTGTCCTTGGTGCACGGAGACCAACAGTTACAATACCGCGCTCATCTACATGATAGGTCGGGGCTGCTTTGGTAACTTCCCTTTCCCCCACTACATGGCACCCCCATTTCCTCTCCCCCTCCCGCAAAAACGACTAACTCCACAGCACCAGAGCATCTTACATCACGCCGTCCGTACTTCATCGCCCTTTATCCCCTCCCCTCTCGAAACCCTAGACTGCTCATCCACCGGCGTACCATAGCCCATTCATTGCCAGTGGCGTCCACCTCACCGGATCTGCTTCTGCGGCCGCATCTACCCCTCCCACCTCCCCTAGAAACAAGTAGACTGCTCATCCACCACTGTACCACAACCCACTCAGTTCCGACCTTGTCCACGGCGCCAAATCTGCTTCGCCGGTACTCTCGTCAACCGCCGCGCATCTGCAGCGGCTCATTCGTACTCCCCACTGGAGACGCATCGTCCACACCCCCCAGAGCCGCCCCACCGACGCACCCGTCGACGGCCTCTGATCCTCTTCGCCGACACCTTCCTCAACCCTACCAGAGCCGCTTCGCCGACACCTTCCTCAACCCTACCGGAGTAGCTTCGCCTATACCATTCTCAAACCTACCGGGGCCGCTTTGCCAACTCACAATTCCACGGCCTCAGATCCGCTTCCTCGCACCCTCATCCAACCTACCAGAGCAGCTTCTGACGCCCCATCCACGACCGCAAATCCGCATCATTGACACCACCCTTAACCAAACCACCGGAGCAGCTTCTGACGCCCCGTCCACGGCCGCAGATCCGCATCGTCGACACCATCCTTAACCCATCCACCGGAGCAGCTTCACCTACGCCCTCGTCCACGGCCATAGATCTGCTTCGCCCACACCGTAGTCCACCCTACCGGAGCCCCTCCACAAACACCCTACTCGACGGTTCTAGATCTCCTTACCGGACCCCGACAGCCAGCGCAGCGTCATCACCCTTGACGTTTCTAACCTGATTCCCACAGTCTGGAGAGATGCCAAGCACCCGCCACGGCCTAGGTACTTGTCACCTTTAAACCCGTCCAGCATCACCTGCCCGATGTACATCAAATATACTAACCGGTCGCTGTTACCTGTTATGCAGCTGGCAAAAACTACAAGGACGATGTTTCTTCTAGATCTAACAGCTTGGCGAACCAAGATCCTGGACTGAGGCATTCCTATGATCTTGTAAGCGTGTCTCTCTTGTATTGTTCTGTGCCTGCCAGCGTGCTTTGCTAGGATTTTCAACCAGTAATCCCTTTGTGTAGACAATGATTTCTACTACTGGCTGCTAAATTAGATATGTAGATGTCATACATGATACTACCTCGTACCTCCGTTCCTAAATATAAGTCTTCCTAGAGATTCCACTATAGGCTACATACGGAGCAAAATGAGTGAATCTACACTCAAAAATGCATCTATATACATCTGTATGTGGTCCATACTGGAATCTCTATAAAGACATATATTTAGGAACAGGGGCAGTACATTACACAAAATCATAGGTGGCATGTAGGAATTCCAGTGCACTACATTAGGCTCCCTTAGAGTGCCTGCTAGTCCAGCATACAGAGTCATGGCTAGTTTATGGTACGCACACAATCGTTAATTGGTGGTTTAAATATGCGCAAGGGATATGCAATGTAGTATCATGTAGAGATGTCTGAAATTAGCCGTGTCAACTTGCAGATAGGGTTACACAATCAAAAAGTACAAGATGTATGTGGCAATTTCATGGAACATCGTAAAAAAAGGAGAGGCAGCGGTGAGCCTATACAGTGTGCTATGGTACGTCACTCCTCCATTGCAATCATCGTGACATGTTATTTGTATGCCAGTTCTATTAGCCAAGTTTCTTAGGGACAGTTATTACGAGTTATCCTAAGAAAATAAGCACCTGTGAATATAAGCTCCATGTAATAAGCCAACCAGTTCTTTTCATTGTGTTTTCAGCTTATCTTTGGTATGATCAGTGGAAAGTCTAGATTGCATTATATTTTTTCATTTTGCTGCCCATATGGAAATTAATTTGACTTGCAAACATCACAAATTGAACCCAGTGCAGTAATTAATATGATAGGAAAACAGACCATCACTATTTGCTCAAAATGCAAATACAAAGATACCATCTACTTGGCACAATCTACTTTGGTCAATGTTTTCCATAGAGATCCCATTGCCTAATTTAAACGAAGAACGCATGACTCACATTTAAATGAAGAACAATTCGATGGTCCAAGTGGCTGGTTATTATCGTATAGCAACACCACCTGAAAGCATCATATAGCAGTAGCAGCAGCTCATAGCAACTCATCATACAGCAGCAGCAGTCCGCAATTCATCATATACCGGCAGCAGCTCATAGCTATTCATCATATAGCAGCAGCAGGAGCAGCTCATAGAAACTCATCATATAGAAGCAGCAGGAGCAGCTCATAGCAATTCATCATATAGCAGCAGCAGGAGGAGCTTGTAGCAACTCATCATATAGCAGCAGCAGGAGCAACTTGTAGCAACTCATCGTATAGCAGCAGCAGCTCATAGCAATTCATCATATAGCAGCAGCAGCTCATAGCAACTCATTATACAGTAGCAGCAGCTCATAGCAATTCATCATATAGCAACAGCAGGAGCAGCTCATATTAATGCATCATATAGCAGCAGCAGAAGCAGCTCATAGCAATTCATCATATAGTGGATAAGAATGAAAATTTGGCAAAAAATCAGAGGAGATCCTCACCTTGTTGGATGAGCTCATCCTTCAATAGCACCTCAAGGCCATGCCCTGGGAGGAGGGGAGGGGAATAAGGTGCCTTCTGCCGCAGTGTGGCATCAGCCTTAGTTGTGCAGCGCCCGCCGGAGTAGTGCGTTGGACGAACCACAGTGGAGCAGCTGCTGGAGACCATGAGAATAAGGGGCGGCGCCAAAGGGAGGAGAAGCCAGGGAGATTAGCCCCTACCCGCTGGCCATGTAGCCTAGCTGGACATAGCATCATCGAGGATAAGGCCAGATGGGACCAGTGGCGACGGCTCGCTGGAGGAATCCTAGTGCTGCAGGCAGGGGATCGAGGTAGAAGGAAAGGGGAGAGGAGATGCAAGCGGGCAGGGCAATGAATGCTTGCGTGTTTGTTTTTACTTGAGGGTCTGGTGTGACACGGGCGTCAGCAGTTGCATTTTGAGTGTAATATAAGCAGACAATAGAGTCATTTCACTATTCCCCTTCCCTTCAATTTTTAGTGAGGTTCTACCTGAAACACCCCCCTCCAAGGTGAAATTAGTTAAGCCCAAGCCCATAACTCAAAAATGACTTCTTTACATCTTTTATGGCTTATTTTGACAATATGCCCTGAAAAGGCGGAATCGAACTGGCCCTTAACCTGCAATGCAATTGTGCGTGCAATGATGAATCACTCATGCCTGCTATCTGTACATTTAGGCATCATCATACATGGCATAACCTAATACATGTGCATTCCATTGTAGAATCTAGAATATGCAATGTTTATGTTAGTTCATACGTTGCACATGATGTTTAAATGCCCCTTAAATCTGGTCAGACAAGTGATGATCTTTAAGCCTCCTTCTTTGCTTTTTTTCTTGATATGTAAGATTTCCTCACACATCTGTTCAATTGCTGGTTTGCATCAGCCAACCATACTAGGACTGTTTGCTTTGATTACTTGCTGTTCTTGATCTAACACTCTAATAGAGCTTGTCAATGATTTAAACACTAAGGGCTGCTGTAGTGGGGGCTTGTCTAACTCATAGGTGACATAAAGGTTTGGCTGTACACTACAGTAGGCTCTCCAAGAGTACCTAGAGATCCTATTCGAAGGTATGCCTAGTTTTTACATAGTGCAGACATATTAAATGCTCATTTCATTGTGTGCAAGTGCAAGAGATGTGGCATGTTTCATTATGTGGTGTTGGTTTGTTACAATCTCATCCTTTTGTGTTCAGAGACTCGAAAGGATGCATATTTATCTTCCAAGGAGACGAGTAACTAGTTTGTGTCACCTTGCAGAGGGGGTGCAATGAAGATAAGATTGAGGATTTCCAAGTACAAGATGTTAGGAAGGAGCCTTGCAAGAGAAGTAGGAGCTGCGCTGAGCCTCTTCAACCTGCTAAGGTAAGTCACTATATGAAACTCAACAGTTCAATTCCTTGTTTGTTTCAGGCATAGTTAATTTTCTCTTTTCAATTGCTTTATTTGTCCTCAGTTAATGAGATGCCCAAATAATCATGCCTGATGTTCGGTACTTGTATCACTATTAGTTGACATAATTAAAGGCCTTACCATTTAATTACTCTGCCGAAGTGTGCTGAAGCTTTGAAGTCTATTAACCAACTATTATTGCATGAGGCTCACAATCTAGTTTATACTACGCTAATGGTTGCATAGTTTTTCCTGTTGTAGTATGTTTGTATGAAACCCTCTGCTATTCATTATGCTCCCTAAGACTTTAATTGAGGCACAGAATGGCCAACTGCTTGTTTACTTATACGCAACGTGTTGTCTAAATTTCTAACTTGTCTGTGTTTTCGATTGGGCCCCAACATCATGCTCCTCTGGTGAGCTAAGAGGGATTTCTATATGCAGGCTGCACAGACTATCTTTTTTATAATTTTTAAAATATCACCTGCTTATGCTTCATGACGTGTAACATTTTTTTTGAAAGTGACGTGTAACATTATTGTTAGTCATGTTTTGCCATGTAGTACAAAATAGTGTCTTGTTCGCTTCACTGTTGTAACTATATTTTTGCCCTAGTCATGTGTACTTACAGAAACATTTCAGGATGAAGTGACATCAACACAAAGATCTGTGAGGAGTGCGGCATGGCCGTTACCGAATGATTGTGGATTGGAATTGGAATGTGCTGATGTTCTCGAGCATCAACTAGAGGTGGCAAGACAACGTGTACATGATTGTCAACGTATAATCAACAAGTTGAGAATGGACATGCAGGTATTAGATGTAGGAGTCAAAAAAAATGAAACAAGACACTGAGGTAACCATGAAGGAATTGGAGATTTTGCAGACTGAAATTTGTGCTATCTAAATCCGGCCAATCCTATTTTCTAAAGAGGTTATAGTTCAAATGGAGTTAAGTTGATGCGCGTCCATGATGTATGAGCTGTATTTGCCCAGTGTATGTAATTTGTTGTTTGTGTATGCTTTATTATCACCTGTGCCGAACCATAATGCCCAGTGGGTATAATCGGCTGTAATTTCTTTATTGTATAGTGTAGGATTATTCTACCTTTCTATGCCTTGATATCTTTGTTGTAATAGTGTAGGCTTTTTAGAGGTGATAGTATTGAGTAGGATAATTCTTTGAATATGCTATATCGTTCAAACGGGGGCCAATTCGCCCGACCATGGCCCTTCACGGGCCGTCGGATCCATGGGCCTTCTACATCTCGTAGGATCCATGGGCCTTCTACGTCTCGTAGGATCCATGGGCCTTCTACGTCTCGTAGGATCCATGGGCCGCCGGCTCATTTATGGGTCTTGTACGGGCCTTTAATGGGCTGTAGACGGGCCTTTAATGGAAATCATACGTTTTATGGGCTGACCATAACGGGCCGTTAATAGGCCATATTTGGTGATGCTATGAAAATGGCCCAACAGACTAATGGTCCACAAACGGGCCGACTATAACGACGGGCTGAATTTGGCCCACAAGCAGAAAATGACAGTAATGGGCCGTAAGTAACCGAATGTTGCAAATGAGCCCAAGAATAAATGGGCCCTCAGAAGGCCGAAAGTTAACTTGGGCTGGAAACGGCCCAACGGAATAACGGGCCGTTAATGGGTATAAAGTGATACACTATTCATTACGGGCCAGTTTCACCACGTGTCGTTAATGGGTGTAAAGTAATACACTGTTCATTATGGGCCAGTTTCAGCACGGGCCGCTAATGGGCCAAGAGTTACAAAGGGCCTCATATGGGCCGAAAGACGTGATGGGCTATACATGGGCCAGAAGTGAAAACGGGCTGGAATCATATTGGATGGCCTAGATGACGCTACTGGGCCTAATTCGGATAGGGCGTAACCGGCCTTGGGTTAGCGGGCTGTAAATGGGCTATATGCGAACAGGCCGTTAACAGGCTTTCCATGGGCCGGCCCGCCAGCTTTTGACCAAGTCAAACGGGCCGGCCTTTTCACAGGAATGGACCACTGTTGGGTCGTGCCACGTGTCGATGTATCATAGGCGCCTTATGTCCAGTGAGTGGATGACATCTGTCCCAATGATGAGCCGACACGTGTTTCCTCTAGCCAATGATGATTTTACACATGGAAAATCCCCATTGGTCGGGGCTGTTAACGAGTTATCGGATCCAAAACCCGACCCGATAGCTTAACGGTGTTCCGTTACGGTGGATGCCACGTGTCGGTCACCCTTGACGAAAGCACTTCTATGACGCGCGATTTATTGTCATGGAAGTGGACACTTCCGTGATGATAATTTTGGTAATGTCATGGAACACTTCTACGACAGCACAGGTATGACTATCTTGATTCTGTCATAAATTTGTCATGGATGTACATGCATGACAAAAAAAGCGACCTACTGTGACAAACATGTATCATCACGGAAGTGTATTTTTTTAGTGATGGCGGAAGGAGCTCATCAACCTTCCGAACTGGACGCCTCCGCCTCCTCCTCCTCCTCCGGCGAGTTAGGGCACTCCGCCTCCTCCACCGCCTCCTCCTTTGGCGAGTGACAATCAGGGCACTCGGGCTCCTTCTTCGGCGCGTGGCGGCACTCCGCCTCCTTCTCCGCCTGCGCCGGCGCGCCCGAGCAGCCAGCCTCCTCCTTCTCCACCTCGTCAGCAAGGGCGGAAGAGACCCGACGCCGCTCCGTCTGCTCTGGTGCGTCGTAGTCCTTCTCCTCCGCCTCGTAAGCAAGGAAAGAAAACAACCGCTCCGTATGCTCTGCCGGTGTCTAGCAGTACAACCGGAGGCGGGAGGAAATATAGATTCGGTCCTTCTCTGAAGACTCCAGAGAAGTTACCATATGAGATGACCCCGGAGGAGAACGCAAAGATCGCATGAACCAAAGTGAAGGACTGGTTTCAAGGGTTGAAAGCAAAGAAACATCCACCTCCGGAGGAGAAGGTAGATCCGGTGAAAGAGAAGCGCACTCTGGCTGCCCTGAGAAAACCACCAAAGTCTTCGCCGAAAGGCAACTATGAGCACATTATTGGAAAGACATTTGTTGAAGCGGAGCGGTCGGGAAGTACTGTCAGTAATCAAAGGATAAAAAAATGACGAGCTGGGAAACAAATTGCCCAGCTCGGCGCACAAGCGAAGCAATCGTGCCCCCCGCTCAAGGTGCCTAGCGACATCGTCGCTAATGATCCGAGGATGGTGCCCGGTTATAGCAATCTTGGAGATTACCTACCCGACGATGTACATTATGATTTCTTGGAGGTGGAGGCGGTACACAGATTCGAGTACGGGAAGCCTCTCGTCAATGATGAAAGATCTCTAACAACGATGATGCGAAGATTGCATGATTGGTACATGAAAACCTGCAGAGAGTCTGGGGGGGGGAATACTTTGACGCTGAGAGTTAGAGAGGAGCATGACCTTGTTGGAATTGAACTGTTGAATTATCCATTTGAGGAGTTCTTCCAGTTTTTCAATCAAAGGGCCCTCGATAAAGCAATGGTCACCTGCTACTGTCTGTAAGTACTACTATTTCTGTCATTAAGTCTCTCTATATAGGTCGGCTCTTTCATTGCATGTATTTATAATTATCCTCACTATATTATGCAGATTGAAGATCGTCGAATTGAAGAAAAGACAAGTCGGTGATATTGGGTTCATTAACACAAATCTCATAAATGCAACTGAGGTTAAATTTCATGCCGAAGATACCGAGGCCAACTTGCTACGATCGTTGGTAATAAATGAGAACAAAGATATAATACTCTTTCCTTACAACTTCAAGTGAGTGTTACTGTCTTGTGCATATTCGGTTTCCCTTATATATTAGTCCAGGTTATAGTAATGTAATTGATGAGTTATGCATGCGTGCGCAGTTTCCACTATATTCTCCTGGAGATTAAGCTTGAGCAGGGATTAGTAACCGTCTTAGACTCGAGAAGAAAAGATCCCCAGGAGTATGCGGACATGACTGAAATCCTCGAGAAGTAAGTTAAATCGATCATTATCCACCATATCAGCAACTTTGTTCATTTCCTGATATCAAGTAATTGTTTTCTTTTGTCTGGCAGGGTTTGGAGAAAATTCACCAGAAAAGCTCTGGGACTTCCGAGGAAGCTGCAATTTAGATACCCGAAAGTAAGTACTATAGTAGCATGTTCCGCGCGTCTCCTAGTGATTCAAGCGCTAGTTTCATCAATACCATTTGGCATGCTTGCTTATCAGTTTGATTGACCTCTATTTCTTGTGAAATGGTTGTGGCAGGATCAAGGGAATGATTTCTGTGGATACTACGTTTGCGAGTCCATCCGATACACGACCTGTGAATGGGTGTACTCTGACAAACACTATGAAGTGCGTAAGCAATAATATTCACAATTTTATTTTATTACCATCATTTGTGTTGAGTTTCATTTATTCATATATATATATGTATTGACCCCCTTATTCAAATTAGATCTTTCGGATGCGGGATGAACTCCTACCACCAGATCGTATGCGAGCAATTCAAGAGGAATTAGCGGCATTCTTCCTTGACCACGTGATCGCTGAAGACGGAGAATACTATGTGGATCATGTGTTCATATATAATTAGGAGATTATATTGTAAGATATAATTATTGTATATATGTAGCCGGTAGTGTCGGATAGATATACGAGAAATTGTTTTTCAACCAATCTCTCGGAGAAGGAGAGGTGGTCGATATCACTTCTCTCTATATGCATATATGTTCATGACGATCTTCTGTTTCCTTCGTTTGCTTACTAGCTAGCTAGCATGTCTAGTCCTCTCTATACGTATGTTTAGTACGTAGCGTCGACCAAGCACGGACATAAGAGAGGACACTTCTCTCTATTAATTAGCTATAGCTATAACACAATATATG
>NC_057803.1:633726014-633741449 GCF_018294505.1 Triticum aestivum
CAAAAACCACAGCCCCTGAAATGCTGACGCGTGGATGCCTATTGGTCCCAGTTGGTGCCACCAACCGGGACCAAAGGCCCTCCTGCCTGGGCTCGGTGCACCGGCCACGTGGAGGCCCATCTGTCCCGGTTCTGGACTGAACCGGGACTAAAGGGCTAGGGCATTAGTAACGACCCATTAGTCCCGGTTAAGAAACCGGGACAAAAGGCCCTTACCAACCGGGACTAATGGTGGTTTATCTACTAGTGATAGCATGTGCTAAAAAGTTGAGAGGGTTAGGGCATGGACAACACATAAAACCATTCTGCTTGTTTACCGAGCCACTTCGAGAAAGTTATACAAGCCCTTAATGTACTCGGAGGTGTGTCTATCACCGTACATCCATTGTCGGTTCATCTGCGTGCATTATATATAATTATGTGTGTCAAAAACCACTACAGATTCAAATGGATAGATAAGTGACCAAACTAATAGAAGTTCATCATCACATTAAAACCAAAGTACATACATAGTTCAAATTGAACAACATATAGATCTCCAGAGCATCTAGTTAAACCATATATTGAAACTATGTAAAACCTTTGAATGCAACAACAAATGCGATAATAATCACAACCAAGGTAACAATTGATCCAACGACATAATGATACCAAGCCTCGGTATGAATGGCATATTTTCTCATCTTTCTAATCTTCAACCGCGTTGCATCCATCTTGATCTTGTGATCATCGACGACATCCGCAACATGCAACTCCAATATCATCTTCTCCTCCTCATTTATTTTCCTTCAAGTAATTGTTTTCTTCTTCAACTAAATTTAACCTCTCGACAATAGGGTCGGTTGGAATTTCCGGTTCAACTACCTCCTAGATAAATAAAATATATGTCGCGTTGGTCGGCATAATTGTCATAAACAATAAATGAACCAAATAGTTATAAAAAGATAATATATACCGCATCTGAATCATAGATAGGACGAGGGCTGACGGGGGCGGATACCAAAACCATCGCACTATATAATAACAAGGAATAATAAAAGTAAGAAAATTAGACAAGTATCTATCTAAAGTAAGAATTTTTTTCAGAAAGAAGATGAGAACAAGAGGCTCACCACGGTGGTGCCGGCGACGAGATCGGCACGGGCGATCGACGGCGGTGAAGACAGGGACGGGACGTGACGGACCGCTAAACCTAGACAAATCTTGGGGAAAATGGAGCTCGGAGGTCGAGTTTCAAGAGGAGAAAGCTTAACTAGTGTGGCTCGGGCATTTCATCGAACACCTCATGTGCATAGGAGGTGAGCTAGAGCACCACAAAGCTCTCCCCTAGTCGGCCAGAAAAAACAGAGCAGTGTGGAGTGCTCTGCTCACCGGCGAGGGGGTATATATAGCCACCTCATTGGTCCTGGTTTGTGGCTGGAACCGGGACGAAAGGCTACCCTTATGTCCCGGTTCTAGGCACGAATCAGGATCAATGGCTATGGGCCAGGAGCGAGGACCATTTGTCTTGGTTCGTGCCTAGAACCGGGACAAATGGGTCCAGACGAACCGGGATAAATGCCCCACGAGGCCCGGCCAGCCCCCTGGGTGCACGAACCGGGACGTATGCCCCCCATGGGTCCTGGTTCCTGACAGAACCAGGACTAATGGGCTGTCCAGGCCCCAACCAAAGCCCTGTTTTCTACTACTGTCAGCTGGCCGGCGTGGCCCAGGTAAGCTCTGCCCACCCATCTTTTTTCCAAAAACAGGAAAACGGACGAAAGAAAAAAAAGGAGAGAGAAGAAAATGTTAGAGAAGCAATTTGGGAACGGGATTAATTTTCTTGAGCTCACCAAAGTGCGCTTGATCTAGAAAACTTGCGAAGAGACGTGTCGAAGGGTTTGAATGCAACCTCATTTGAATTACATTCAAAAGAGTTTTAAATAAGAAGTGAGTGTTTGGAAGGTCCCAAAAATGTTCAGATTTTTGGTGGAGCTTGGATGTGAGACAAAAGAATTATCGACAAAGTTTGGAGGTAGACTCGCAGCAGAAAAGACATGGGATTATTTTGCAGGTGTGTTACGCTTAATTCCAAAATTAATGAAATATTTTTAATATAGCTCCCTTGAATATGTTTTAAAGAGAAATCACCATGTGCATTTCCCTCAATTTAAATGGATTAGAGATCCATGCAATTTATTCATGAGAAAACATTTAAGTTGGTAACGATGACATGATACAATGCAAATGATGCAATGATGAATGTAACAAACAAAAGAAATCACCCGACGAAACTCGAAATACATGGAAGGCATCTGAAGCGTCGGTCTTAGGTTGTTACGACGTGTGTGTGGATCAGTCGGGGGATGAAGAGTTTCCCTATTTTGACACGCTGCAAAGGGAGGAGCTCGATGGACGTCCGATACCTAGTTTAAGTTCTTATATCTTCCACGAATCAGATTCCTATGGGAATCCTCCAACATAGCTCCAGAACATCCATAAGCTGACGGCTACCAAGACATTCATGGACAATGACAATGGACGCTATAGGAAGACGTCGATGATCTCGCGCTCGAGGACGACTAAACGCTGACAGACGAGGGCTCCAACCTTGCCTTCGAGGATGACGAAGACGACCGACAACAAACTGTCACACGTTGTCCGTCTCCAGTACTGTTTCATGTTGTAGCAATGCAGGGTATTTGTCAGGTAGACCTCGACGCCTCTGTCTCCGGCGATCACCGGAGTTCTACTAGAGTGGGTGCGAGAGAGGGAGAGAGGCTTGTTTTGCGCTGCGAACTTACTGCAGCTTTTCTACTTTCTTCGCTTTATTCAGAGTTTGCTAGCCAATTACAATGGAAACGCAGGCCTAGTGCGAGTAGTGGATGCCGCCATCCCAGCGCCCCTCGCGCTTCGCCCACCATGGCGCCTTGACCGTGCTTTCGTGCCATCCCATGATCGGGTCAGGGCGCCGCTAAAAACTCTAACAGAAACCGAGTCGCAGCTCGGGCTTTATCTGGCGGAACTGAAACTACTGACGAAACTGAAACCTATCGACACCTAAAACCCTAAACCTGAACTTTGAAGTTTACCCAACAATCACCCCCTAAACTGATCGTTCAGGGTGTTGCCTCGATCATGTCGATGCTTGAGCGCAGCTGTTGCAGTCGAACACGGCCAAGGGGCTTGGTGAGCATGTCTGCAAGTTGAAACTCTGTTGCCACATACTCAAGTTCGATCTTCTTCGTCTCCACACAATCCCTGATGAAATGATACCTGAGCTCGATGTGCTTTGATCTGTCGTGCATCACAGGATTCTTTGCCAGAGAGATTGCGGATTTGTTGTCGACCTTGAGTCTCACTGTCTTCTCTTTCTTCTCTCTGAACTCGCCGAGCAGGCGTGCGAGCCAGATTCCCTGACAGGCTGTTGTGGTTGCTGCGACATACTCCGATTCGCAGCTCGAGAGTGCCACAATCTTCTGCTTCTACGACTGTCAGGTTATCACCCCTCCGCCGAGCAAGAACAGGGTCCCGGAGGTGCTTTTGCGCGTGTCCACATCGCCACCAAGGTCACTGTCGCTGTAACCAGTAAGCTCAAGATGACCGTCTCCTCTGCCATACTTGTAGCCCAGATGCAGAGTGCCGGCGATGTACCTCAAGATGTGCTTGACAGCGGTGCGGTGCTCTTCAGTTGGCGCCTCCATGAAGCGCGAAACGTACCCGACAGAAAAGGTCAGGTCAGGGCGCGTGTGCACTAGGTAACGCAGGCTGCCGACGACACTGCGGTACTCCGTCGCATCCACCAGTGGCGCTGTGCTCTCCTTTGACAACTTGAAGCGAGGCTCCTTGGGGATGTGACAAGGTTTGCAGCCAGCCATGCCACTCTTCTCCAGAAATTTGCGTGCGTACGCGCTTTGTGAGATGACGATGCCATCCTCTGTCTGCTTCACTTCAATTCCAAGGTAGAAGCTTAGCAAACCTAGATCAGACATCTTGAATAGCTTATGCATCTCTCCTTTGAACTTGGTGATCTCTTCTGTGTCGGATCCGGTGACCACCAGGTCATCCACGTACATGCCCATGATGAGACGTGTGGTCGCCGTGCCCCGTGCGTACACAGCGTGCTCTGACGGACAGCGCGTGAACCCCAGCTTGCTCAGGCACGTGTCTAGCTTGGTGTTCCACGCTCTGGGAGCCTGCTTCAGTCCGTACAAGGCCTTGTTCAGTCGCAGGACAAGATGCTCCTTGCCGGCGACGACGAACCCCGGTGGCTGCTGCACATACACTTCCTCCTGTAGCTCGCCGTTCAGGAACGCTGACTTGACGTCCATGTGGTGAACGGCCCAGCCCGCGTCTGCCGCGAGTGCCAGCAGCATCCGTATTGACTCGAGGCGTGCCACTGGTGCGAACACCTCGTCGTAGTCGATGCCGTGCTGCTGTACATAGCCCTTCGCCATGAGCCGAGCTTTGTGCTTGAGTACCTCCCCGTGCGCGTCCTTCTTGACCTTGTAGACCCACTTCAAGCCAATGACACGGTGTCTTGGAGGGAGGGAAGTGAGCTGCCATGTGCCATTGTCCACGATCGAGTTCAACTCTTCAATCATGGCGCCTCGCCAACTTGCTTCTTGTTCTGCTTCGGTGAACGAGCTTGGCTCCTCAGCGGCCAGCAGATGTAGCTCTTCGTCTGGATCATCCGCCGGGCCAAAATCTAGCACGTTTTGCAAGGTGCGGAAACGGTGCTCGCGCTCTATGTCATCTGCCGCGTCGAGCACATTGTTGCTGAATGACGTCGGTGGCGACACTAGCTCCACCCCTCCTGGACTGACAGAGGTTGGAGTTGTCGGCTCTGGAGTTGACGAAGCTGCAGTTGATGGCGCTGGGGATGCTGGTGGTGTGATCGAAGACGGGGTGGCTGCACCCTCCCCATCTGTCGCCCCTGGGGTTGTGCACACCAGGTGTTCGACCACAAATGTGTCGGCACTTTCCTGTCTTGTCCAGTCCCAGCGCGCCCCTTCGTCAAACACGGCGTCGCGCGTGATGTGCACGCGCCTAGTTGTTGGGTCATAGGCCCTGTAGCCCTTGGTGCCGTGCTTGTAGGCGACGAAGATCATCGGCCAGCTGCGATCGTCGAGTTTCTTCAGTCCAGGGCGCGTGTACTTCACATGCACTACACACCCAAAGGTGCGCAGGTAATGCACGTTCGGCTTGCGTCCGTGCCATGCCTCAAATGGCGTCACACCGTCCAGGCTCTTGGTGGGTGCACGGTTCAGCAGGAACACCGCCGTCGTGACCGCTTCGCCCCAGAACTCGCCGGGGACGCCCTTGGCCTTCAGGAGACTCCGGGCCATGCCCACCACCGTCTCGTTTCGGCGCTCCACCACACTATTCTCCTGCGGTGAATACGGGGCGGTGAGGTGGCGGCTGACACCCAGCTCGGCGCAGTACGCCGTGAACGAGCCGGACGTGAACTCTCCGCCGCGGTCCATCCGCAGCGTCCGCAGTTTGTGCCCTGATTCAGACTCTGCGAGGGCTTGCACGCGCTTGATTGCTCCTGTGGCCTCGTCCTTGGTTGCGAGCAGTACGAGCCACATGAACCTAGTGGCGTCGTCCACCAGCAGGAGGAAGTACTTCTTCCCGCTCGGGGTCGTCGGCGTGATCGGCCCGCAGAGATCGCCGTGCACGAGCTCCAGCCGCTCCTGCGCACGGTGCTTGGCCTGTTGTGCGAACGGGGAGCGCCGCTGCTTGCCCGCCAGGCATGCGTCGCGGAGCTGATCCACATGTTCAACCACGGGCAGGCCATGCACCATGTCCTGGTGCGCTAGCTTGCGCAGAGGGTCAAAGTTGAGATGCCCGTAGCGCGCGTGCCAGGTCCGCGCCATGTCGCCGCCGCTGTGCGCTGCAAGACACACAGGCTGCGCAATTCGTAGCGCAACTGAGTACAGACGATTTGGCGGTCTCTGTACCTTGGCGAGGAGACGACGCTCCCGGTCGCGCACGCGCAGGACGCCATCCTGGATCAGCACCTGGCAGCCACTCTCGTCGAGCTGGCCCAGGCTGATTATGTGCGAGCGCAGGCGCGGGATGTAGTACACCCAAGTGATCGCGCGGTGCTCGCTGGTCTTGCACGCCAGCAGGATGGTCCCCCGACCGCAGATGTTGACGACCGAGCCATCACCAAACTTGACGGTGCAGGTGACAGCCGTGTCGAGCTCGGCGAAGGCAGCGCGATCGCCGGTCATGTGGTTGGACGCGCCCGTGTCCAAGTACCACACGCCGCTTCCGGCCCCGCCGCTCCCCTCATGCCCGAGGTGAGCCTGAACCGCATCCTCGACGATGTGGACCGGCGCGGCGTTCGTGCTGACGGAGTTGTGGTCGGAGAGCCCGCAAGTTTGGGCCATCAGCAGGCTGTGCTCCTCGTCCTTACCACTGGTCTGGACAAGATTCGCCTGCTCCTTGAGGCGGACCTTGCACTCGCGCGCCTAGTGCCCCACCAGCTTACAGTAGCGGCAGGTGTCCTTGGACTTGTCCCCGCTGCTGGTGCCACGGCCGCCGTTCTGGCCACGACCGCCGCGTCCGCGGCCGCGTCCTTTGCCGCGCCCACGCCCACGGCCGTTGCTGCCGGACGAGCCGTCCCCTTCACGCAGCTTCAGGCGCGCGAACCACTCCTCCTCCGTGAGGAGCAGTTTGCCACCACCGCCATCACCCCCGGAGGGAGTGCCGTCCAGAGCGTACCTCTCCTCGGCGGCCTTCAGCCGCCCGATGAGCTCCTCGAGCGCCAGAGTGTTGAGGTCGACCAGCGTCTCGATCGCACACGCCATCTGCGAGTAGGCCTTGGGAACGACCGAGAGGAACTTGCGGACGACGGCGGGCTCGCCGATCTTGTCACCAAGGAGCTCAAGCTAAGTTACCAGAGAAGATAGACACATACCGAAATCGTCGATGCTCTCGCCGTCGTTGAACTTGATCGCCTCGTACTGGCAGCGCAGGGTCGTCGCCTTGGCCTCTCGAACGCGTGCCACGCCCAGGCGCATTGTCTTGATCGTGCCCCAGGCGTCCTTCGCCGTGGGCTTGGCGGCAAGCGTGGACGTCATCTCCGGCGGCACCGATCGCAGCAGGCACTCCATTGACGTGCGATCTGTGTCTCGCTCCGGAGTCCCGTCGTAGACGGCGACCCAGAGTTGGCGCGCCTCCAGCATCACTTGCATCAGGAGGGCCCAGTCCGCGTAGTCCGTACGCGTCAGCATGGGCCAGGCCCCGCCGGTGTCGCGGACGACGCGCTGATGCACGACCATGGCGCCGCCGCCGCCGCTATTCCCTGAATCCACCATAGTCTTCCCTGGGCTGTCAGGTCCTGCCATCTCCACAGGTGATTGAGCAACGGGGCTCTGATACCAAATGTCAGGCAGACCTCGACGCCTCTGTCTCCGGCGATCACCGGAGTTCTACTAGAGTGGGTGCGAGAGAGGGAGAGAGGCTTGTTTTGCGCTGCGAACTTACTGCAGCTTTTCTGCTTTCTTCGCTTTATTCAGAGTTTGCTAGCCAATTACAACGGAAACGCGGAGCTAGTGCGAGTAGTGGACGCCGCCATCCCAGCGCCCCTCGCGCTTCGCCCGCCATGGCGTCTTGACCGTGCTTTCGTGCCATCCCACGATCGGGTCCGGGCGCCGCTAAAAACTCTAACAGAAACCGAGTCACAGCTCGGGCTTTATCTGACGAAACTGAAACTACTGACGAAACTGAAACCTATCGATACCTAAAACCCTAAACCTGAACTTTGAAGTTTACCCAACAGTATTTAGCTAGTTTTTTGCTAAAGTCGGACCCACCTTTAAAAACCAGATGAAACCTTGGTTCTGATTTTTCCGGTTGGACCGCCGGTCCAGTCCGGATTTTAAAACTATATAGGATGCGGATGCGTGGTTCAGTCGGGCAAAATAAAGAGTTTCACATTTGGACACGCTGCAAAGGGAGGAGCCCGAAGGACGTCCGGTACCTAGTTCAAGTTCTTATCTTCCACGAAACAGATTCGTATGGGAATCCTCCAACATAGCGATTCGTCTTGTTATTGTAACGATTAGTTTAGAAATTGGCTACACCATCATATATACAGAGGCGAGTATATATGCATGGTAGACCGATTTGCATTGGCCCCCGAAACTCTTGAGCGGGCGCCGATTCCGTGGTCGCTTTAGACGATTTTGCTTACAAAACCAGCCGCTTGGAAGATCTGATCGGCGATAGCTAAGCGCAAGATGCATGCCACCATCTCAGGAAAACAAAGATGCATATCTCCCCCGCTGCCGCCGGCAACCCGGAGCCCTAGGGTTTGCTGGGAAACGATGCAAGGAGATTTGGTTCGGCTGGTCGCGTCGCGCTTGCTGGCCGGCGATTTACTGGATTACGTCCGTTTCCGTGCTGTCTGTGTGCAATGGCGATCAGAGACTCTCTGCCCGCGTGGCCGGGGCGTCGTTGATCCACGTTTCCACCCGCGCCGCTGGACGATGTTCCCCGAGGGCCGTGGCCTTTATCCTGGACACCCCGGGCTGGGTGACTATGTCCGCTTCTTCAACCTAGACTCAGGTGTCTTTGTCCGTGTCCGCCTCCCGCTGTTTACCAACCATTGTATTCTTGATTCGGTCTACGGCCTACTCCTCCTCCAGAGGGATGAAGACACAGCCGTCCGTCTCCTCCACCCTTTCACCGGTGACATCGTTGAGCTTCCACGGCTCACCACCCTGGTCTCGCAGAAGCCCGAGGGAGGAGCTTGGCCCCTCGAGATCAAGACGATGAGATACATCTCTACTAGTGCTTCCTTTGTTGCAGGAGCTGTCACTATTTTGATTACCTTCAATTTGTATTTTTGTGGGGCTGTTGCTACCTCTCTAGATACGCAATGGACGATGCTAAGTTGGACATGCCCAGGGTCATATATCAATGGACCTCTGCCATTACACGGAAAGATATACGATGTTCCGGCCTTCTTCGATGATACGAATAGTGCACCTCGGATTTTTGAGATGGACGTATGCCACTATCAAGACCCACCAAAGTTGATCTTCACAGGCCCGATAGAGAAACCCCTACAGGCTTGCCACCTGGTAGAGTATGGCTCGGAGATCTTAGTGGTTGCACACGACGATGATCAACTATCCCATATGACGGTTTATAGGCTCGCTGACCTTGTCTTGGGAAAGTTCATTCCGATGACAGACATCGGAGAAAACGCTATCTTCATGGGACCAAGGAGTATCTGTGTTTCTTCCAGGGCATTTCCTATGGTGAAGGCTAATACTATCGTGTATTTCCGTCCACAAAAGCACCGTTTTGCGCAATACAACATCGGTCGTCGCACCTGGTCATTAGCTATGGATCGGTGTAGCATAAATGGCCGAACACAAGGCCCTCGTAGCATTGTATGTCATATCTTGACATGCTGCTCTCACCAGCATTGGTACGTACTAATCGTGCATAATAGTAAACACATCGCTATACTTTATACTACTTTTTTTTTAGAAAAAGAGAATAACCCCCGGCCTCTGCATCTGGGCGAATACTTTATACTACTTGGTTAACTATCATCGTCATTTCTTGTCTGAGCTTGTAGGAACAAAGGAGAAGATTACACGTATACGTTAACAGGAGGTCCATCACCCGAGTGGAAAGTGAAAGAAGAGTTTCGAGCTGGCGTAATGGTATTGTCAGTCTTACCCTTCTTTTTTGTTTAACATAGATGCCCACATAAACACACATATGCTCACCCTTATGAATGCACGCACACACCCTATCCCTAAAGAGCACTTCCAAGATACTGAGCCGACACAACATGTTGTGACCGACAGTCGATATACACCAGTAGGACGTGTACTGTTACAGTAACAGTACAACATTTTTAATTTGGATTTAACATTTTCTGCTTATTTTGAATCGTACACAACCAAATTAACCTTAAGCATGTCAAAGGATAGTACGGCTCTATAATTTATCGATGCTTTTAATTAAAAAAGTTGCAGAATACTATTGCAGTAGCTGGCTTTCTCTATGACGACGTGTGTTCTGCTTTCCTATGGTTATTGATCATACGCTCGTCGCTGGTATTATTCCCATGACATCTTATTTATGCTTATTATGTCTTCATATTTTCTTCCCAGGCCTAAGTGACATACGTGTACCCAAAGCTAGTGATGGACGACATTCATCCATGCAATTCGAAGAAGAGAGGAGTTTTTGTTGATAAAGGAAGTATGTTACTGGAATATACTCCCTTCGTCCGAAAATACTTGTCATCAAAATAGATAAAAAGAGACGTATCTAGAACTAAAATACATCTAGATACATCCCATTTTATTCATTTTGATGACAAGTATTTTTGGACGGAGGGAGTACAAAGAAGAGAGAGAAGTTTTACGGATTCTCAGCGGCGAGATTGCTCTGGGGTGAGATCCATCAGGCGGCAAGCAATTTGAGGCGGCCATGGAGAGCATAGCGACAACAACTTAATTTTGTTACATATTTTATGAGATATGATCTACCGTGTAAGATGGAATGTTCGATGGTTACTTCACTTTTGTTATCTGTCAAAGATATTTGGAGGAGAATTGGTGTCAGAGTCCCTGAAGATGGGAGTTGTTAACTTGTTATATTTTTATTTGTACTATTTGAAACTTCTACTCCTTCCTTTTCAGTTTATAGGGCTCAATTCAAAAAATTTACCAACCAAGGTAGATGATGAGTGGTGGAATACTTTTTTGTAATTTGCAAAAGAATCCAATTAATGCTTTTGTTTTCCTCAAAATTTTATGTTTACCAATGTATTAATTACAATACATGCATGCATAAAGTACATGCATTGGTCAATTTTTTCTTAATACTTGCATGCAATTATTTAATGCACCTTAGAATCTGAACTTGTAATGATGAACAACCAAATTGAGTCTTATAAAATAAAAAAACAAAGATTTTAAGATAAGCCCTATAAACTGGAAAGGAGGGAGTACATCAGTTTGTCTAGGAACAAGCCTTGTGGCAGCTTTGTTGGTTGAGCTGATCTAGCAACATTACTGTTGTTAAAAATATGTGAGATGGAACAGGTTTGCATTGGATCCAAGCCATACACCATTCCTTTCTGTGTGGCTCCAAGTGTACGCACATTATGAGAGGCACACTTGACTTCCATTGTCCGAAATCTGGACGGTTATGGCAGTATTTTTCTCACCAAACCCCTTTGGTTGAGAGTCCAAAATCTTGATGGCTATTTTTATAAACACAAGTGTTTTACAACAAAACTGTGCCAACTTTTTCATTGTCCAGATACAAATCGCTTGTCCAAATCAAAGACCTGCATTTGGTCATGAGCAAATGGTTCTCCGGCGAGATATTTGATGGTTCATAACTTACAAGATCTGCATCTAGACCCTAGGATCTAAATCATAGCCCCCAGAGCGCTCCTCTCCATACCTGGTATACCGCGGATGATTCTCTCGGTTCCGAATGTCTCCAGACCGGGCTTCTCGGTTTCCCTGTTCGTTCTACAATAAAACATGGTGTCATAAACATAGCAAGCTTCCCGTGACACCTAATTATCCCAAGGTTTTAGTCTTCCAGGCTGAATGATGCAGAATTTTATAATGTTGATCAAATTTAAAATGTTCCTGGGTGTGGTAGATCCTGTTAGCTCCAGGCCCGACTCTTACGTCGCACGTTGCTCTCAAGAGTGCTTTTCGTCGGAAACCCTATGGAAGCATGCACACACAACCTACCTTTATGAACACCTTCATGAGGCAGAGCCGGCACATCATTTTTTAAATTGACAAAGTCACGATAGTTGATGGAAACGCCTCCTCCCACCGAATGCACATCGCCGGAATCCAGGAAAATACGATCATCAATGTCAAGTCTGATGGGATAGAGATACCACTATCCTCCTAACTATCTAATCATAGGTTCGTTCACATCCTATGTTTTGTTTCTTTGATCTGATGTTACATGGGGAACCACGTACACGCATAAATAGTACTATCTATCCTACCTATACACAGCCGACTCGGCAAGGGCTACAATTCCGTACTGGACTCTAATACCTACTCGTGATTAACTCCAACAATCAACCTCCTAAGCATGATGTCCTCACTTTATAGTTTGAACATCAGTCCTTCCACTGATAGGAAATCCCTATATCCCTATAGGTAACCACTTAGTAGTGGGGCCACCAATTAGTGTATAGTGTTTTTTGCACTGGTGTTTATTTGACGTGCGCTACTGCTACTTAGTAGTAGCACATGTGCAAACTCTGCACTACAGGTGAACCATAGTAGTAGCGCAGGTATAGTAGACACGCGGTACTACTATGTGGACCCCACTGTCAACCCCACCCCCTCCCCCCTCGGACAGGCAGTAATAGTACGCGGGGTGTAAGAATGGCGCTACTACTAGCTATAGTGCAGGTAGAACACCCCGCGCTACTACTATGGATGAACGAGGCCAGTTAGTGGGCTCCAATTAGTAGTAGCCCTTCGTAAATTACTCCCCTCGCTCCATTCTGCCTTTCAGTCACGATAGACTGCTTCTTCCACGCCCCAACCCCTTGGGTTCTTGGTGACCTAGGGTTTCGGTGGTGGTTGATGTGGTGCTCCGGTGATCCCCTGGTTGTTGTGGGGTGCACAAGCTGTCTCCATTTGATCACCGTTGGCGCAGTGATGCTCCTGGGTGGTGTCTCCGTGCGATGGTGCCCTTGGATCAGTGTCACGGTGCCCGGCACTTGCTCTGGTCGCCGTGGGTGCTCCTGCGAACTCCTGGCCCTCTCTTGGATGTGATGGTGCACTTGCTCTCGTGAGCGGGCTCCTGGGTGGTGGGCTCATCAGTGGTGCGGGAACTGCTCGTGGGCGTTGCAGGAGCTACTCCTGGAGATGGCTGGCTATGATGGCTGGCCATGGCAGTGCGGGCGATGGGAGGGGAAGGAAGGAAGGAGACGGGGGATTTATTTTCAGAGCTTTGAAAGTATAAGGGCATTTTTGAAAGAAAAGGGATCTTTCCCTCGATTTCATTAACGAACCCAATAGTCATGACATACAACCAAAACACATCAACACCGCCTAAGTTTTTGGCATCACAGACAAGCGGGAGGCAACAACAGCCCCCAAGAAACAAGTACTCACTCCTCGCACCCGTGAAATACAAGTGGAGAGGTGGACAGAGGGAGTAGTACAAAACTACAGATAGGACGCGGCTGCGTGGTTCACTCGGGCAAAATTAAGAGTTTCGCCATTTTGACGCGCTGCAAAGGAAGAAGTCCAACGGACGTCCGATACCTAGTTGAGGTTCTTATCTTCCACGAATCAGATTCGTATGGGAATCCTCTAACATAACGACCAGTTTTGTTATTGTAACGATTAGTAGTAGTTTGGAATTTGGCTAAACAAATATATATATACATACATAAACACTATTCTGATCACGGGATCAGAATAATATTTTGATCACAACCTGAACTTCCCATATAACGCGGCTGAACTTCCCTGTGTACGAACCCGACCTTCGGGCTATCTTCGCAATCGTGGCTTCCCCCGCGAATTATTCCGGTCAGTAGTGTTGTCTGGGATGTGACTGTAATCCAGATACTCATAACTGCATCTAAATGCTCGTTTTGATTCGTAATTTTGTATTTTGGCGGATTCACTCTCGGGGCGGCTGAACTTGTGTCTGTTTATAAGTTTAATGCATTCAGTGGATGTTCTAGAACCTCCAACATGATGGTAATTTGGTGTAAGTGCGAGTTTCGTGGACAATTTGTCGTTAATTTCAACTGATTTGATTTCAGGCTCTGTGTTCTTCGTCCGCGGGAGTGGTTCTGCGGCTTCTGTGGATTTGTTATTTTTATTTGAATATATAGAGGGCGGATTTGATTGCAGTAGTGAGATTGGACCGTTCATGGGTTGTTAATTCGATCGGGCAGGCGAATACGCCCCTGAAATTGGGCGATTGGATCTCGTGTCGGCCCGTGCTGGTTTTGGTTCTTCAATGAGACAGCTTGGTTGATTTATCGTTTTGATGTCAGGGCGCAATAGGATATCGTTCGAGGTCACGGACTGAGAAGGTGTAGTCACCCAAGTGATTAAATCTGAAAAGCAAATTCGATAATGCGTTTTTTTCCACTGATTCTACTGTCTATGTTACAGAGTTGGACTTCTGCAGCTTTTGTGCTTGAACTTCCCTCGTTTTGATGCATGTTTTTTGGGTGATGCTGCAATACGATCTGTTCGGTTGGTGTTGTTATAAAAAATTTGTGTAGGTTTTTTTTGTTTTTCAAAGTACTCATATATGTAAATGTGGATCTGGTCCATAGATACACAAATCATCCTTTTTATATTTATTCTGTCTTCGGGACTAGTTTTTTGGATCATCCACATTCTGTGGTAGTAATTGGACTTCTATGGTACCAGTGATTGAACTTTCTGATTTCCACATTGCAAGGTGGTGCAACATCGCGCTCTATTTTTTTGTAATTTTCAATTTTCTAATTTGGGTTTTAGTTTGTTCCGTGGCAACTATGGGATTATTCCCAAATATGCATGCATACCTTACTTATTTTTATGTAACATGTTTGCATACTTCAAACAGTGGTAGAACTTCAGTTTGTGTTTAACGTGAACTTACAAGATTTTTGCTTCTGTGTAATTTGTCTTTCTACATGTTCATTTGATGTTTTTTCAAAACGCCAAACTTCTGTGTTTTTACAACTTGAACTTACCTTTATTTAGAACATTTGATTAGTTAACTTACACCTTGTGCATTTTGTTTCTTCGACACTAAACATTATTATTCCTCAGGTGCTTCTTTCTTGGTTTTTTATGTCACAGCAAAACTTTTCTTGAATGCAGGTTCATCTTTTTGACATTGATATTTCAGGACAGATTACATTCCAGAAATCAAAAACCCTTAGTAGATTTCTTCTGCAATTTGTTGTAACTAGTGTGTAAGTGTGGAGCTGGACCACAGGCACTATCTTCAGTAGGATATGGACTTGTTTTTTATTAATGGTTGAACTTCTGGTTTTGGATATCGCACTCCGCATTGGAAGGCGAAGGTGCATGATGCTCTATATTTTCTTTGTTTGGTTTTCTTTGTAATTTTAATTCTCCGGATGTTTTTTTAGACTTTTGTCTCGTGAGCAATCATGGGATTAGCCCAAGTATGGGCCGAGAAAGGAATGAGCCGGAGTAGGCGACGACGCGGCATGCCGCATCGTCGCATGCGGAGGCGAGTCCATCACATCCATGATCCCACTATCTATATTAGAGTTTTTAGGGTTTAGGGTGCGTGCGGTGGGCGTGGAAACAGAATAACCTCATTGCGTCCTGTCAAATCCTAGCGCGCAACAATGCGGTAGCGCGAGGCCGAGCAGGAGGGAGGGGGGTCGGGACCCCCCCCCTCCCCTCCCCCTGCGAGGCCGAGACAAGAACGA
>NC_057803.1:633741568-633760265 GCF_018294505.1 Triticum aestivum
AGTCGGAGCAGGCGATGAAGCGGCGTGCCGCGTCGCCGCATGCGGAGGCGAGTCCGTCACATCCATGACCCCACTATCTATCTTTGGGTTTTTAGGGTTTAGGTTGCGTGCGGTGGGGGTGGAAACAGAATAACCGCATTGCGTCCTGTCAAATCCTAGTGCGCAGCAATGCGGTAGCGCGAGGCCGAGCAGGGGAGGAGGGGTCGGGACCCCCCCTCCCCTCCCCTTGCGAGGCCGAGACAGGAACGAGCCGGAGCAGGCGATGACGCGGCGTGCCGCGTCGTCGCATGCGGAGGCGAGTCCGTCACATCCATGACCCCACTATCTATCTTAGGGTTTTTAGGGTTTAGGGTGCATGCGGTGGGGGTGGAAACAGAATAATAACCGCATTGCATCCTGTCAAATCCTAGCGCGCAGCAATGCGGTAGCACGAGGCCGAGCAAGGGGGAGGGGGTCGGGACCCCCTCCCCTCCCCCTGCGAGGCCGAGACAGGAACGAGCCTGAGCGGGCGATGACGCGGCGTGCCACATCGTCACATGCGGAGGCGAGTCCATCACATCCATGACCCAACTATCTATCTTAGGGTTTTTAGGGTTTAGGGTGAGTGCGGTGGCGGTGGAAACAGAATAACCGCATTGCGTCCTGTCAAATCCGAGCGCGCAGCAATGCGGTAGCGCGAGGCCGAGCAGGGGGGGGAGGCACCCCCCTCCCCTCCCCCTGCGAGGGTGAGACAGGAACGAGCCGGAGCAGGCGACGACGCGGCGTGCCGTGTCGTCGGATGCGGAGGCGAGTCTGTCACATCCGTGACCCCACTATCTATCTTAGGGTTTTAGGGTTAGATATGAACTTCATCTGTTTTTGTACTTGAACTTCTTCTTTTTGTTTATTTATGGTTTATTTATTCTTATTCCTTTACTTCTTTTATTAGAGTACTTGAACTTCTGTTCTTTATTTTTTTGAACTTCTTTTCACTTGTTTTTAGGGGCATATTTATTTATGTATGTTTCTTCCTTTAGTAGAGTATTTGCCATCTATTTTTGGTTTTGAGGATATCAGCTGTGCTGTTTTGTGATCTTATCTTATTATAATAGATGCATTCAAATGGTGCATTTATTTATCTACACATGTATTTACTATTTTAGCTGTTGGGGGGTAAAACTGTAAATTCAGTGGCGCTGCATTTCCCATGAGAGAGATGCATTAAGTGAGCATCTCCCATCGCCACCATCTCTCAAAAAACCCCTCTCCCCCTCCTCGTGTCGCTCGCACTCTCTCCCCCCTCTCCGTCGCTCCGCTGTCTTCCTCGCCTCCAACTGCCCCCGATTTCTTCGCCCCTGTCCCCCGCCCTCGTGCTGGAGTAACCGGCGCACGCCCCTGCTCCTATTTCTCCCCCACGCCCCGCTCTCTCTCGCCCAGCCCGCTCTCTTCTGCTCTGAAGCGAGGGCGGCAACTGCCTGCGCGGTTGCAAGGTGCGCGTGGCGTTGTGGGGAGTGGATGAACTGGCGCGGATTCATGCGTGCGGGGGTCGTCTGGAGAGGTACAAGTGCTGCCCCCCCCTCCTAATGCTTGCTTCTAGTTTCTCCAGATCTATCGAGTCCGCCTCCTGTGTGCTCTCGCGTCTGTGTCCTACCCCCTTTCTTCTGATGCTTTGGTGGGAGATTGGGTAGGGTTCTTGTGCGTGTGGTGGGTGGATTCCATTCCCCCGTGGTCAGATTTGTCTATGAGATGCTTGTGTGTGCTATTTTATCCGTTCAGAAATGAGTGGATTTCATTTCCCCTTTGGTGATTTCAGCATTCAGATGCATGTAAGAGAAGGTGTGGTGTGATGGTTGATGGCAAATCTGATGTATATAATTGTCTTAGTATTGTTGATTTCGAAGTCTAGATTGTGTCTGTCAAATGCTATTTAGTTTATGGATTCTTTTTTTGTTTGTGCTTGCCTATATGTGCTACTGTTGATGTTTTCATACTTGTTGATATGTTGTAGTTATTTCATCCTAGGGTTTCATTTAGTTGTTTTTTGTATTTGTTGTATTATTTTCTACATGCTAACTATATGCAATCAATCCCCTGTTTTTAGCAGGTTGTTCTAGTGTTTGGAGTTGCATTCATCAAGGCGGTTGTGTTGACATGGCTTCAAAACCTTCTCCAGGTATCTTAATGTAGTTGTATCTTGTATTTTAAATAGCATTATTCTCATATATGTCTGGCCATATCTTCACTTAGTATTCATGTTGGACTACCATTCTTAATAGTGTGAACTTCTAGGAATGGTTATGTGTATGCTTTTTACCATTAGTTTGAGTTAGTAGAGTGTTTTCTTACTTTGTAGTTGATGATTTTGCAGTTGAATCTTTGTCACCAAGTGTTGTTGGACTTCCGAGATGTTTCATTTTTGTAGTGTATATCTTTGTTTTTTTTGTTATCATGTTGATGGTATTGATATTTAGTTTGCCTATGAAATGTTGTTTGTCGTCATGCTACATCTTTTTTATGTGCTACTTGCTTGGGTCACATAGTTGAACTTCTGGTTTTAATTATTGTTTGATTGTAATGAAATTTGGTTGAACTTCTGTTATGCACATTTTGTTTTACTGCTTTGTTATGTATCGTTGAACTTCTGGACATTCATGATATATGTAGTAGCCCCTCTGGTGTAGATTGTTTTTATATTTAGTTTGTAGATTTTTAGTTTCTTTTTTGTGTTTACTGCTTTGTTAGGTATTGTTGAACTTCTGGGTATTGGACATTGTTGTAAAAGTAGAAGCCCATTTGGTGTAGGATTGCGGATTAGACCTCGGCTGCCTTTTTACTTGCATTTTTTGTAGTTGGTGATGAGTTGAATAGTTCTGAAAAAAATGCCTGCGATCAAGATGGAGCTTCAGAGGTTAATACTGATGCTCCAATATCTGATGCGGCTAATTCACCCATTATCCCTTTGACTGTGATTGCCGAGGTTGCTTCGAGCCTTGAGAATTTTTCAAGCCTTGAGGATGTTGCTTCTGCAGCTCTTGCTTCACCTAGTATGTGAAACCCCTTTTCTTTTCATTTTAAAGTTTTGAGCCATGTTTTTTTAGCTTGTTCATGCTGTTTGTTTTTGTTTTTGTTCCTGACTTTTTTTATTTTTTGCTTCGATTTTTTGTGTTCTTTGCAGATGTATCCATAGAGGGGGAAGTTGTGAACACCATCAATGATGTTTTATCTGAGTTGGGTTTATCAGAAACCCCTACTGCTGCTGAGGAGGGGGCTCCGTCAGTCAAAGGTTGTGATTCCGTTCCGGATCCTTTGTGCTCTGTTCAGATGTCAGAGACGCAGTCGCAGTCTGTTGATGGCACTGAACCAGTCATGCAACCCGAGGATGTGCCTCTTCAGCTTCTCCTGGAGGAGCAACGTAAGAGGATGAAGCAAGAAGATTTAGACAAGAAGAGGGCGGCCCGCCTTGAGAAAGGTTCTGATGTTCCTGGATCTGTTCATGTGGCTGAGCTCGCTGTTGAGGAAGACGTGTCGTGTGGTAGTGATGGCACGGTTGTCCCTGTTAAGAAGAAAATCAATAAGACTGCTGCGAGGAAGCTAGTAGTTGGTGAAGTTACTCCTCGGAAGAGCGCACGTGTTTCAAGTCCTGCAGAAGTTGTTGAAGATCAAGGGTTAGGCCTTGGTGGTACGCCACGCCATAGTCCTCGTGTGCTTGCCACTGCCTCGCCTACACCTTCTCTGCTTGGTGCCGGTGCATCTGGTAAGGGGAAGAAATGCGGCGTGAAGCGCAAGGTTCCACCTGCAAAGGTCAACAAGGGTGTGAAGAAGCGTTCTTGTGTTAATCCAGAGGACAATGATGATGCTGATTTCAATGTTGATGATGAGGACGACGTCGATGATGATGCTACCGCTAATCAGGTATGAATGTCTCATGTTTACTGTTTTTTAGAGCATTTGTCGCTATTGATGTAGTTTTATTGTTTTTAGCACTACCTTGGCGTACATAGCTGACCTTCTGCTCCATATAGACGAATAAATTAGCCAACGTGCTTTGCTTTTATGGTGTTACTGCCTTTGTGTACATAGTTGGACTTCTGGGTATATACATGAAGAAATTAGCTTAACTTGTTGGTATACATGTTTGATTACTGCCTTAGTGTATATGGTTGAACTTCTGCTTTTTAAATTTCCAACATTTTTGAAAGCATGTTAACTAGTGTTCATACATGGTTGTACTGCCTATGTAGACATAGTTGGACTTCTGAGATACATGTTTGATTACTGCCTTGGTATACATGGTTGAACTTCTGCTTTGTAAATTTCCAACAATTTGAAAGCATGTTAACTTCTGGTCATACATGGTTGTACTGCCTATGTAGACATAGTTGGACTTCTGAGATGTGGTGCGTATGTAGGCATTAGTGGAATTTTGGTGAAGCTTGTGTTTCTCATTGTTCTGCCTTTTATCCTTGTCAATGTATTTTTTTCAGTATCAGCTTGTGCAGCGGCCTCAGAGGAGGAAGAGAGGAAGCAAAGCGCCCGAAGAAGGTGGCCAAAGAGGAGGTGAGGCGAAATGTTTTAACAAGATGGTTCGCTGCTCACTGAAAGAGGTCAAGACGTGTGCGAAAATGCTACAACTTAGGCACAAGACGAGGGTTATCAATGCTGGTTTTGGTTGTGTGTTTGACTTGAAGGTTGATTCCGACATTTCTCATCCTTTGATGGGCAACATCTACACGAGGATTGACCCCTCAACCATGATTTTGGACATGGGTGAGGCGAACAAGGTTCTACGTATTACAAGTGATGTTATTCACCATCTCTTTGGGTTCCCTCAAGGTAATCGTACCCCCCCTAGGCCCTCGAATGATGGTTTCAATGATGTTGTTATGAGGTTGAAGGGCAAGCTTGGGTATGCTAGGAGTGACGACATCAAGACAAAGGATTTGCGGAATATCCTCGCTGAACTTGTTAAGGATGAGACGAAGGATGATCTTGCTCTGTAGGTGTTTTACCTTATTGTTTTCATGAAGGTGGTTATCCCTGGAACATCTACACGAGTGTCCAGGGAGGCAGCAATGGCCGAGAACCTTGTGTTTGAGGACATGGCAGACATGGACTACTGCCAGTTGGTTGTTGACGATATTCAGAGTGCTGTTGTTAGGTATCAGCAAGGTACTAGTAGAGGAAAAGCTGTCACAGGTTGTGCCATCGCGCCGCTGCTTATGTATCTAGACTGCCTTATCATTGGCAAGACGCCTAATATTGACTTGAGGACCCCTCGCATCAATTTCATGGATCAGGCCAAGCTTCTTGAGCTTGCTGCGGCTGACTTGGTCATGAAGGGTGATGATGACCCAGCCAACTGGGTGTTTGGGAGACTGCCTATTAGTGTTTCTATGCATTATTCTTTCCTGTGTAGTTTAACTTGAACTTTTGATATTTTCTTGTACATTTTTTGTTCCCATGTACCTTCATCTGTTTTCTGACGCGTTGACTTTTGTTTTTGTATGCAGTGGAAGACACAGGCTGAGGTTGTGTTCTTTAGGGTTATTGAACGTCCTGTTCTATCTATGCCTCGTTCCGCCGGCCTAGGGAGTGGAACTTCCCCAAGATTTGAATTCTCCCGGGATGTTAATACCGGTGCCCCCCTGTAGATCCAGGAGGTTCTTCTGCCCGTGTGAGTGCTGCAGGTGGCGTTTCTTCCGAGAATTTGTTTGAAGCTGCCAATGTTTCTCTGGTTAGGATTGACAGTCTTCTTGAAACTATTTGTGGGGAGTTGGCTCGAGTTCCTTCAACTGCTGAGCGTCTTAGTCGCATTGATGGGATTCTTCCTCCCGGACACGGATTTGATGCTGAGTCTTCGAAGGAGGTCTTATCTATTGAAGCTAAATTTCTTGAAGAGCTTCGTCAGAGCACTTCCCACCTCCGGACTAGCGTTGGGATGTTCAAGGAAATGCAGGATGCTCGTTGCAAGCCTTTTGAAGATGAGGCAAGTGTTGTTGTGAGACAGATTCAGAGGCAGGATTCTGTTTGTTCGGGTCATGAAGGAGGCCACGTGGAGCATACCAAAGAGGTTTGTTTATGTTGGCCTTTGATATTTCTTTGCAGTAATGTTCAATGTTAGCTTTCAGTTATTACTATTTGTAGTCATAGGCGACAATTATTGATTTCATGTGTGGTAAACCGTTTCTTTTTAGCACTAGTGTTCCTATGTGACCTTCCCTATTTATAGAACCTGAACTTCAACTGCTACAGCGCCTGAACTTCCATGACTGGCCCTTTTTTGTTCCCTTTTGTATCTTAGAGTAGTTTGACATCTGACCTGCTATGTTTACTGTATTTGGACTTCCATTATATGTTAGTTGTGATAGCTGACCTTCACTGATTATGCAATCTGAACTTCTGTTGATTAGGTATTTGTTTTCTACATGATTTTTTTGTAGGCTGTTGATGATGATGCTAGGGTTGAGGACGATGTTTTACCTGCGCATGAAGCTGCTCCTGTGCATGAGGCTGCCCCTGTGCATGAACCTGCTCCCGCTAGTGGCATAATAGTTGATGAGGTTCATGGCAGTGAAAATAAGGTACCATTTTTTCTTGTCCATTTGACTTGTTGCCCTGAGACGGACTTGCTGCCCCTGTGCATGAGGTTCAGTCAGCCCTTTGTAATGACTTCCTGTTTCTTTTTGCAGCAGCAGAATGATGATGTTAGTGTTGCTCCAGAGAAGGTTGTAGACATGTCCGTCTCAGGCACCGGCTGCTCCAACGGGGTGGTCCTGACTGAACCTCAGTCGTCCGTTGGCGCTGAGGTTTCTGATGCTGAGCAGGGCAAGACAACTGGAGACATCATTTTGGAGAAAGATCATGTTGAGTCTGCTGTACAAACTGGTCGTAGTGCTGCTGCAAGCCCGGAGAAGTCTCCTGTAGCAGAGCCATCAGTTGATGTTGATGTTGTACAGGCACAACCAAATGTTTTTCTTGTTTCAGATTCTCCAGTTGCTCCAGCTACTTCTGGTGTCCTTCCCGACGACGCTGCAACGTCTACTGGAGACGACGATGAAGATACCGAAAGCGATAGCTATGGAGAGGAGGTTGATCATTCCAGTGCTGCCACTGGTCTAGGCAAGGATCCATGAAGAGAGGAGCTTGCTTCTCTCTTCTTTCCCCATCCCCTTCCCTCTTTGTTGTTTGGTTTAGTCCATGATATCCCCTGTGAACTGCCTGTGTGGTCTAAGTTGAACTTCTGGTTTTGTTGTTTGTCGTGTGGGTTGTAAAGAATGTTAAGTGAACCTGTTTTCTATGTGGGTGGAGGTTTGTAATGCATGGGTTGTGATGTCTATGATGCTGTTGTTTTATCTTTTCTGATGTAGCAGCTGAGATGTGCTTATGTTTTGAATGTTTGTGCTTGAATGTTGGTCTTAATTGAAACTGTCGTGAATCTATGTGCTTTGAGTGTTGCTGTTAATTGCTATTTTCTTTTTGTGAGCAGATAGCGACCTTGCTGTCGTCCGAAAGAAGGTTGACGACTTTTATTATAGTGTAACTAGGCTTAGGAATGATCGTTCCAAGAGGTGAGTGCAGCTGCTTAATATTTACATCATCCATGTACCCCCTGTGAATTGCCTGTGGTTTCTTACCTGAACTTCCCAACTCTATGTACCTGAACTTCTTGTTTTTTTACTTCTCTGGTGCTGAACTTCTGGCCTCTTTTGTACTGTACTGCCTGTTGTGATATAGCTGAATTTATGTGCTAACATGTGTTATGAACTTCCTGAGTTCCTGCTATTGAACTTGTTTTACTTTCTATTCGCTTGTTTTAGAGAAATGATTATGTTCCGGAAGAAGGAGTGTGAAGCTTATGTTCAAGAAGTCGCAATATCTTTTGGTCCTCGCGGAATGCTTACATCTAATGTGGCTGAGTGTGCACCCTACTGTCTACGTGCGAAGTACCAGGGATCGGATAAACTCATCCTGCCGTATTGGGTTTGTGTAAGTCAGCCATACAGTGATTTCTTTTATGTTTTGTTCCTTACCATTTTAGTTAAAACTTGTTTGTCTCATTTTTGTATTTTTTTCATATGTTTTTGTTATCTGCATTATTTTAGGACAAGATTTTCAGAGGTCAATTTGATTCCCGTGTGAGGAAGTACTTCATGACGAGTGGTCCAGATAGCATGGATGCACATGATTCGGTATGCAATATCTTGTTCTTTGCCTCTGTATTAGTTTTGCAGTGCGATCCACTGTGTTAATATTTGTTTTATTTTTCTTTTGTACCATTCTGATATTAATTCTCATTTTTGAATGATTCATGTGTTTATGATGCTTCAGGTTGTTTTCCCTACTTTTGACCCGCCTGAGATTCCTACTTCCATGGGTGGTGTCAGTCATTGGGTGTCGGTATTCCTTGACTTGAAGAATTCAAGGTTCCAGCTTCTCGATTCCTACTATGGACCAAAAGATGAATGTGCGGTACGCCTGTTTCGGCGGATGACCGACAACATCAAGAGGCTTTGGAAGGATGCCAGCAACGACAGGGAGACACCCTTCAGTCCTCTTACCATCGACAATTTCCCTCTGGATTAGATTGATGTCCCCCAGCAGCAAAACAAGTATGACTTCCACCTTTTCTCTTTATCACATTTGTTTAACTGTAGTTGTACTTAAGCTGCGACATGTTTAATTCGTTGGCTTTCTTTTTCTGTTCTAACACTATTCTTTTACTTCGTTTGATGGCAGTATCGACTGCGGATTCTTCATGCTTACGAATGTTAAGTCGTATCATGACGGGGTTCTTGCAAATTATTCCCATGAGAATATCGGGGATATCAGGAAGACGTGGCTGTACTCAATCGCTTCTTCTATCCTGTTTGAGACAGACTTCCAAGCTCTGTTTGGCTACTACACATGTAAGTATTTGGAACTTGGACTGCTTACCTGCACTGCATCTTTTATTCTACCTGAACTTCATATTTTCTCTGAAACTTGGACTTCTGCTTGAGATCTGGCTGGGCTGCTGGTTTCGGAAGGTGAGGAGCATTTTCTTTGTACATGAACTTCATTTTTATCTTTTTCAATTTTGCTTGTGTGTTTTGTTTCAGTAATTTCTGTCCTTCCATTGCTTAAATGGACATCAGCATTTTCTTTTCTAATTGAACTTCAGAGATGATGCCTTTCTATGGTTTTGTTAGCTGTAGTTAAATGATTTCCAGTTCCCGGTAGCGCAACTGAGTACAGATGATTTGGCGGTCTCTGTACCTTGTCGAGGAGACGACGCTCCCGGTCGCGCACGCGCAGGACACCATCCTGGATCAGCACCTGGCAGCCACTCTCGTCGAGCTGGCCCAGGCTGATTATGTGCGAGCGCAGGCGCGGGATGTAGTACACCCCAGTGATCGCGCGGTGCTCGCCGGTCTTGCACGCCAGCAGGATGGTCCCCCGACCGCAGATGTTGACGACCGAGCCATCACCAAACTTGACGGTGCCGGTGACAGCCGTGTTGGGCTCGGCGAAGGCGGTGCGATCACCGGTCATGTGGTTGGACGCGCCCGTGTCCAAGTACCACACGCCGCTTCCAGCCCCGCCGCTCCCCTCATGCCCGAGGTGAGCCTGAACCGCGTCCTCGACGATGTGGACCAGCGCGGCGTTCGTGCTGACGGAGTTGTGGTCGGAGAGCCCGCAAGTTTGGGCCATCAGCAGGCTGTGCTCCTCGTCCTCACCACTGGTCTGGACAAGATTCGCCTGCTCCTTGAGGCGGACCTTGCGCTTGCGCGCCTAGTGCCCCACCAGCTTGCAGTAGCGGCAGGTGTCCTTGGACTTGTCCCCGCTGCTGGTGCCACGGCCGCCGTTCTGGCCACGACCGCCGCGTCTGCGGCCGCGTCCTTTGCCGCGCCCACGCCCACGGCCATTGCTGCCGCACGAGCCGTCCCCTTCACACAGCTTTAGGCGCGCGAACCACTCCTCCTCCGTGAGGAGCAGTTTGCCACCACCGCCATCACCCCCGGAGGGAGTGCCGTCCAGAGCGTACCTCTCCTCGGCGGCCTTCAGCCGCCCGATGAGCTCCTCGAGCGCCAGAGTGTTGAGGTCGACCAGCGTCTCAATCGCACACGCCATCTGCGAGTAGGCCTGGGGAACGACCGGGAGGAACTTACGGACGACGGCGGGCTCGCCGATCTTGTCACCAAGGAGCTCAAGCTAAGTTACCAGAGAAGATAGACACATACCGAAATCGTCGATGCTCCCGCCGTCGTTGAACTTGATCGCCTCGTACTGGCGGCGCAGGGTCGTTGCCTTGGCCTCTCGAACGCGCGCCACGCCCAGGCGCATTGTCTTGATCGTGCCCCAGGCGTCCTTCGCCGTGGGCTTGACGGCGAGCGTGGACGTCATCTCCGGCGGCACCGATCGCAGCAGGCACTCCATTGACATGCGATCTGTGTCTCGCTCCGGAGTCCCGTCATTGACGGCGACCCAGAGTTGGCGCGCCTCCAGCATCACTTGCATCAGGAGGTCCCAGTCCGCGTAGTTCGTACGCGTCAGCATGGGCCAGGCCCCGTCGGTGTCGCGGACGACGCGCTGATGCACGACCATGGCGTCGTCGCCGCTATTCCTTGAATCCACCACAGTCTTCCCTGGGCTGTCAGGTCCTGCCATCTCCACAGGTGATTGAGCAACGGGGCTCTGATACCAAATGTCAGGCAGACCTCGACGCCTCTGTCTCCGGCGATCACCGGAGTTCTACTAGAGTGGGTGCGAGAGAGGGAGAGAGGCTTGTTTTGCGCTGCGAACTTACTGCAGCTTTTCTGCTTTCTTCGCTTTATTCAGAGTTTGCTAGCCAATTACAACGGAAACGCGGAGCTAGTGCGATTAGTGGACGCCGCCATCCCAGCGCCCCTCGCGCTTCGCCCGCCATGGCGCCTTGACCGTGCTTTCGTGCCATCCCATGAGCGGGTCAGGGCGCCGCTAAAAACTCTAACAGAAACCGAGTCGCAGCTCGGGCTTTATCTTACGAAACTGAAACTACTGACGAAACTGAAACCTATCGATACCTAAAACCCTAAACCTGAACTTTGAAGTTTACCCAACAGTATTTAGCTAGTTTTTTGCTAAAGTCCGACCCACCTTTAAAAACCGGATGAAACCTTGGTTCTGATTTTTCTGGTTGGACCGCCGGTCCAGTCCGGATTTTAAAACTATATAGGATGCGGATGCGTGGTTCAGTCGGGCAAAATAAGGAGTTTCACATTTGGACACGCTGCAAAGGGAGGAGTCCGAAGGACGTCAGGTACCTAGTTCAAGTTCTTATCTTCCACGAAACAGATTCGTATGGGAATCCTCCAACATAGCGATTCGTCTTGTTATTGTAACGATTAGTTTAGAAATTGGCTACACCATCATATATACAGAGGCGAGTATATATGCATGGTAGACCGATTTGCATTGGCCCCCGAAACTCTTGAGCGGGCGCCGATTCCGTGGTCGCTTTAGACGATTTTGCTTACAAAACCAGCCGCTTGGAAGATCTGATCGGCGATAGCTAAGCGCAAGATGCATGCCACCATCTCAGGAAAACAAAGATGCATATCTCCCCCGCTGCCGCCGGCAACCAGGAGCCCTAGGGTTTGCTGGGAAACGATGCAAGGAGATTTGGTTCGGCTGGTCGCGTCGCGCTTGCTGACCGGCGATTTACTGGATTACGTCCGTTTCCGTGCTGTCTGTGTGCAATGGCGATCAGAGACTCTCTGCCCGCGTGGCCGGGGCGTCGTTGATCAACGTTTCCACCCGCGCCGCTGGACGATGTTCCCCGAGGGCCGTGGCCTTTATCCTGGACACCCCGGGCTGGGTGACTATGTCCGCTTCTTCAACCTAGACTCAGGTGTCTTTGTCCGTGTCCGCCTCCCGCTGTTTACCAACCATTGTATTCTTGATTCGGTCTACGGCCTACTCCTCCTCCAGAGGGATGAAGACACAGTCGTCCGTCTCCTCCACCCTTTCACCGGTGACATCGTTGAGCTTCCACGGCTCACCACCCTGGTCTCGCAGAAGCCCGAGGGAGGAGCTTGGCCCCTCGAGATCAAGACGATGAGATACATCTCTACTAGTGCTTCCTTTGTTGCAGGAGCTGTCACTGTTTTGATTACCTTCAATTTGTATTTTTGTGGGGCTGTTGCTACCTCTCTAGATACGCAATGGACGATGCTAAGTTGGACATGCCCAGGGTCATATATCAATGGACCTCTGCCATTACACGGAAAGATATACGATGTTCCGGCCTTCTTCGATGATACGAATGGTGCACCTCGGATTTTTGAGATGGACGTATGCCACTATCAAGACCCACCAAAGTTGATCTTCACAGGCCCGATAGAGAAACCCCTACAGGCTTGCCACCTGGTAGAGTATGGCTCGGAGATCTTAGTGGTTGCACACGACGATGATCAACTATCCCATATGACGGTTTATAGGCTCGCTGACCTTGTCTTGGGAAAGTTCATTCCGATGACAGACATCGGAGAAAACGCTATCTTCATGGGACCAAGGAGTATCTGTGTTTCTTCCAGGGCATTTCCTATGGTGAAGGCTAATACTATCGTGTATTTCCGTCCACAAAAGCACCGTTTTGCGCAATACAACATCGGTCGTCGCACCTGGTCATTAGCTATGGATTAGTGTAGCATAAATGGCCGAACACAAGGCCCTCGTAGCATTGTATGTCATATCTTGACATGCTGCTCTCACCAGCATTGGTACGTACTAATCGTGCATAATAGTAAACACATCGCTATACTTTATACTACTTTTTTTTTAGGAAAAGAGAATAACCCCCGGCCTCTGCATCTGGGCGAATACTTTATACTACTCGGTTAACTATCATCGTTATTTCTTGTCTGAGCTTGTAGGAACAAAGGAGAAGATTACACATATACGTTAACAGGAGGTCCATCACCCGAGTGGAAAGTGAAGGAAGAGTTTCGAGCTGGCGTAATGGTATTGCCAGTCTTACCCTTCTTTTTTGTTTAACATAGATGCCCACATAAACACACATATGCTGACCCTTATGAATGCACGCACACACCCTATCCCAAAAGAGCACTTCCAAGATACTGAGCCGACACAACATGTTGTGACTGACAGTCGATATACACCAGTCGGACGTGTACTGTTACAGTAACAGTACAACATTTTTAATTTGAATTTAACATTTTCTGCTTATTTTGAATCGTACACAACCAAATTAACCTTAAGCATGTCAAAGGATAGTACGGCTCTATAATTTATCGATGCTTTTAATTAAAAAAGTTGCAGAATACTATTGCAGTAGCTGGCTTTCTCTATGACGACGTGTGTTCTGCTTTCCTATGGTTATTGATCATACGCTCGTCGCTGGTATTATTCCCATGACATCTTATTTATGCTTATTATGTCTTCATATTTTCTTCCCAGGCCTAAGTAACATACTTGTACCCAAAGCTAGTGATGGACGACATTCATCCATGCAATTCGAAGAAGAGGGGAGTTTTTGTTGATAAAGGAAGTATGTTACTGGAATATACTCCCTTCGTCCGAAAATACTTGTCATCAAAATAGATAAAAAGAGATGTATCAAGAACTAAAATACATCTAGATACATCCCCTTTTATTCATTTTGATGACAAGTATTTTTGGACGGATGGAGTACAAAGAAGAGAGAGAAGTTTTACGGATTCTCAGCGGCGAGATTGCTCTGGGGTGAAATCCATCAGGCGGCAAGCAATTTGAGGCGGCCATGGAGAGCATAGCGACAACAACTTAATTTTGTTACATATTTTATGAGATATGATCTACCGTGTAAGAAGGAATGTACGATGGTTACTTCACTTTTGTTATCTGTCAAAGATATTTGGAGGAGAATTGGTGTCAGAGTCCCTGAAGATGGGAGTTGTTAACTTGTTATATTTTTATTTGTACTATTTGAAACTTCTACTCCTTCCTTTTCAGTTTATAGGGCTCAATTCCAAAATCTCACCAACCAAGATAGATGGTGAGTGGTGGAATACCTTTTTGTAATTTGCAAAAGCATCCAATTAATGCTCTTGTTTTCCTCAAAATTTTATGTTTACCAATGTATTAATTACAATGCATGCATGCATAAAGTACATGCATTGGTCAATTTTCTCTTAATACTTGCATGCAATTATTTAATGCACCTTAGAATCTGAACTTGTGATGATGAACAACCAAATTGAGTCTTATAAAATAAAAAACTAAGATTTTAAGATAAGCCCTATAAACTGGAAAGGAGGGAGTACATCAGTTTGTCTAGGAACAAGCCTTGTGGCAGCTTTGTTGGTTGAGCTGATCTAGCAACATTACTGTTGTTAAAAATATGTGAGATGGAACAGGTTTGCATTGGATCCAAGCCATACACCATTCCTTTCTGTGTGGCTCCAAGTGTACGCACATTATGAGAGGCACACTTGAGTTCCATTGTCCGAAATCTGGAGGGTCATGGCAGTATTTTTCTCACCAAACCCCTTTGGTTCAGAGTCCAAAATCTTGATTGCTATTTTTATAAACACAAGTGTTTTACAACAAAACTGTGCCAACTTTTTCATTGTCCAGATACAAATCGCTTGTCCAAATCAAAGACCTGCATTTGGTCATGAGCAAATGGTTCTAGGGCGAGATAATTGATGGTTCATAACTTACAAGATCTGCATCTAGACCCTAGGATCTAAATCATAGCCCCCAGAGCGCTCCTCTCCATACCTGGTATACCGCGGATGATTCTCTCGGTTCCGAATGTCTCCAGACCGGGCTTCTCGGTTTCCCTGTTCGTTCTACAATAAAACATGGTGTCATAAACATAGCAAGCTTCCCGTGACACCTAATTATCCCAAGGTTTTAGTCTTCCAGGCTGAATGATGCAGAATTTTATAATGTTGATCAAATTTAAAATGTTCCTGGGTGTGGTAGATCCTGTTAGCTCCAGGCCCGACTCTTACGTCGCACGTTGCTCTCAAGAGTGCTTTTCGACGGAAACCCTATGGAAGCATGCACACACAACAAACCTTTATGAACACCTTCATGAGGCAGAGCCGGCACATCATTTTTTAAATTGACAAAGTCTCGATAGACGCCTTCTTAGTTGACGGAAACGCCTCCTCCCACCGAATGCACATCGCCGGAATCCAGGAAAATACGATCATCAATGTCAAGTCTAAGACCTGAACTCTGATGGGATAGAGATACCACTATCCTCCTAACTATCTAATCATAGGTTCGTTCACATCCTATGTTTTGTTTCTTTGATCTGATGTTACATGGGGAACCACGTACACGCATAAATAGTACTATCTATCCTACCTATACACAGCCGACTCGGCAAGGGCTACAATTCCGTACTGGACTCTAATACCTACTCGTGATTAACTCCAACAATCAACCTCCTAAGCATGATGTCCTCACTTTATAGTTTGAACGTCAGTCCTTCCACTGATAGGAAATCCCTATATCCCTATAGGTAACCACTTAGTAGTGGGGCCACCAATTAGTGTATAGTGTTTTTTGCACTGGTGTTTATTTGACGTGCGCTACTGCTACTTAGTAGTAGCACATGTGCAAACTCTGCGCTACAGGTGAACCATAGTAGTAGCGCAGATATAGTAGACACGCGGTACTACTATGTGGACCCCACTGTCAACCCCACCCCCTCCCCCCTCGGACATGCAGTAATAGTACGCGGGGTGTAAGACTGGCGCTACTACTAGCTATAGTGCAGGTAGAACACCCCGCGCTACTACTATGGATGAACGAGGCCAGTTTGTGGGCTCCAATTAGTAGTAGCCCTTCGTAAATTACTCCCCTCGCTCCATTCTGCCTTTCAGTCACGATAGACTGCTTCTTCCACGCCCCAACCCCTTGGGTTCTTGGTGACCTAGGGTTTCGGTGGTGGTTGATGTGGTGCTCCGGTGATCCCCTGGTTGTTGTGGGGTGCACAAGCTGTCTCCATTTGATCACCGTTGGCGCAGTGATGCTCCTGGGTGGTGTCTCCGTGCGATGGTGCCCTTGGATTAGTGTCACGGTGCCCGGCACTTGCTCTGGTCGCCGTGGGTGCTCCTGCGAACTCCTGGCCCTCTCTTGGATGTGATGGTGCACTTGCTCTCGTGAGCGGGCTCCTGGGTGGTGGGCTCATCAGCGGTGCGGGAACTGCTCGTGGGCGTTGCAGGAGCTGCTCCTGGAGATGGCTGGCTATGATGGCTGGCCATGGCAACGCGGGCGATGGGAGGGGAAGGAAGGAAGGAGACGGGGGATTTATTTTCAGAGCTTTGAAAGTATAAGGGCATTTTTGAAAGAAAAGGGATCTTTCCCTCGATTTCATTAACGAACCCAATAGTCATGACATACAACCAAAACACATCAACACCGCCTAAGTTTTTGGCATCACAGACAAGCGAGAGGCAACAACAGCCCCCAAGAAACAAGTACTCACTCCTCGCACCCGTGAAATACAAGTGGAGAGGTGGACAGAGGGAGTAGTACAAAACTACAGATAGGTCGCGGCTGCGTCGTTCACTCGGGCAAAATTAAGAGTTTTGCCATTTTGACGCGCTGCAAAGGAAGAAGTCCAACGGACGTCCGATACCTAGTTGAGGTTCTTATCTTCCACGAATCAGATTCGTATGGGAATCCTCTAACATAACGACCAGTTTTGTTATTGTAACGATTAGTAGTAGTTTGGAATTTGGCTAAACAAATATATATATATATACATACATAAACACTATTCTGATCACGGGATCAGAATAATATTCTGATCACAACCTGAACGTCCCATATAACGCGCCTGAACTTCCCTGTGTACGAACCCGACCTTCGGGCTATCTTCGCAACCGTGGCTTCCCCCGCGAATTATTCCGGTCAGTAGTGTTGTCTGGGATGTGACTGTAATCCAGATACTCATAACTGCATCTAAATGCTCATTTTGATTCGTAATTTTCCATTTTGGCGGATTCACTCTCGGGGCGGCTGAACTTGTGTCTGTTTATAAGTTTAATGCATTCAGTGGATGTTCTAGAACCTCCAACATGATGGTAATTTGGTGTAAGTGCGAGTTTCGTGGACAATTTGTCGTTAATTTCAACGGATTTGATTTCAGGCTCTGTGTTCTTCGTCCGCGGAAGTGCTTCTGCGGCTTCTGTGGATTTGTTATTTTTATTTGAATATATAGAGGGCGGATTTGATTGCAGTAGTGAGATTGGACCGTTCATGGATTGTTAATTCGATCGGGCAGGCGAATACACCCCTGAAATTGGGCGATTGGATCTCGTGTCGGCCCGTGCTAGTTTTGGTTCTTCAATGAGACAGCTTGGTTGATTTATCGTTTTGATGTCAGGGCGCAATAGGATATCGTTCGAGGTCGCGGACTGAGAAGGTGTAGTCACCCAAGTGATTAAATCTGAAAAGCAAATTCGATAATGCGTTTTTTTCCACTGATTCTACTGTCTATGTTACAGAGTTCGACTTCTGCACCTTTTGTGCTTGAACTTCCCTCGTTTTGATGCATGTTTTTTGGGTGATGCTGCAATACGATCTGTTAGGTTGGTGTTGTTATAAAAATTTTGTGTAGGTTTTTTTTGTTTTTCAAAGTACTCATATATGTAAATGTGGATCTGGTCCATAGATACACAAATCATCCTTTTTATATTTATTCTGTCTTCGGGACTAGTTTTTTGGATCATCCACATTCTGTGGTAGTAATTGGACTTCTATGGTACCAGTGATTGAACTTTCTGATTTCCACATTGCAAGGTGGTGCAACATCGCGCTCTATTTTTTTGTAATTTTCTATTTTCTAATTTGGGTTTTAGTTTGTTCCGTGGCAACTATGGGATTATTCCCAAATATGCATGCATACCTTACTTATTTTTTTGTAACATGTTTGCATACTTCAAACAGTGGTAGAACTTCAGTTTGTGTTTAACGTGAACTTACAAGATTTTTGCTTCTGTGTAATTTGTCTTTCTACATGTTCATTTGATGTTTTTTCAAAACGCCGAACTTCTGTGTTTTTACAACTTGAACGTACCTTTATTTAGAACATTTGATTAGTTAACTTACGCCTTGTGCATTTTGTTTCTTCGACACTAAACATTATTATTCCTCAGGTGCTTCTTTCTTGGTTTTTTATGTCACAGCAAAACTTTTCTTGAATGCAGGTTCATCTTTTCGACATTGATATTTCAGGACAGATTACATTCCACAAATCAAAAACCCTTAGTAGATTTCTTCTGCAATTTGTTGTAACTAGTGTGTAAGTGTGGAGCTGGACCACAGGCACTATCTTCAGTAGGATATGGACTTGTTTTTTATTAATGGTTGAACTTCTGGTTTTGGATATCGCACTCCGCATTGGAAGGCGAAGGTGCATGATGCTCTATATTTTCTTTGTTTGGTTTTCTTTGTAATTTTAATTCTCCGGATGTTTTTTTAGACTTTTGTCTCGTGAGCAATCATGGGATTAGCCCAAGTATGGGCCGAGAAAGGAATGAGCCGGAGTAGGCGACGACGCGGCATGCCGCATCGTCACATGCGGAGGCGAGTCCTTCACATCCATGATCCCACTATCTATATTAGAGTTTTTAGGGTTTAGGGTGCGTGCGGTGGGCGTGGAAACAGAATAACCGCATTGCGTCCTGTCAAATCCTAGCGCGCAACAATGCGGTAGCGCGAGGCCGAGCAGGGG
>NC_057803.1:633760636-633777703 GCF_018294505.1 Triticum aestivum
TGAAGCGGCGTGCCGCGTCGCCGCATGCGGAGGCGAGTCCGTCACATCCATGACCCCACTATCTATCTTAGGGTTTTTAGGGTTTAGGTTGCGTGCGGTGGGGGTGGAAACAGAATAACCGCATTGCGTCCTGTCAAATCCTAGTGCGCAGCAATGCGGTAGCGCGAGGCCGAGCAGGGGAGGAGGGGTCGGGACCCCCCCTCCCCTCCCCAGGCGAGGCCGAGACAGGAACGAGCCGGAGCAGCCGATGACGCGGCACGCCGCGTCGTCGCATGCGGAGGCGAGTCCGTCACATCCATGACCCCACTATCTATCTTAGGGTTTTTAGGGTTTAGGGTGCATGCGGTGGGGGTGGAAACAGAATAATAACCGCATTGCATCCTGTCAAATCCTAGCGCGCAGCAATGCGGTAGCACGAGGCCGAGCAGGGGGGAGGGGGTCGGGAAGCCCCCTCCCCTCCCCCTGCGAGGCCGAGACAGGAACGAGCCTGAGCGGGCGATGACGCGGCGTGCTACATCGTCGCTTGCGGAGGCGAGTCCGTCACATCCATGACCCAACTATCTATCTTAGGGTTTTTAGGGTTTAGGGTGAGTGCGGTGGCGGTGGAAACAAAATAACCACATTGCGTCCTGTCAAATCCGAGCGCGCAGCAATGCGGTAGCGCGAGGTCGAGCAGGGGGGAGGCACCCCCCTCCCCTCCCCCTACGAGGGCGAGACAGGAACGAGCCGGAGCAGGCGACGACGCGGCGTGCCGCGTCGTCGGATGCGGAGGCGAGTCTGTCACATCCGTGACCCCACTATCTATCTTAGGGTTTTTAGGGTTAGATATGAACTTCATCTGTTTTTGTACTTGAACTTCTTCTTTTTGTTTATTTATGGTTTATTTATTCTTATTCCTTTACTTCTTTTATTAGAGTACTTGAACTTCTGTTCTTTATTTTTTTGAACTTCTTTTCTCTTGTTTTTAGGGGCATATTTATGTATGTATGTTTCTTCCTTTAGTAGAGTATTTGCCATCTATTTTTGGTTTTGAGGATATCAGCCGTGCTGTTTTGTGATCTTATCTTATTATAATAGATGCATTCAAATGGTTCATTTATTTATCTACACATGTATTTACTATTTTAGCTGTTGGGGGGTAAAACTGTAAATTCAGTGGCGCTGCAATTCCCACGAGAGAGATGCATTAAGTGAGCATCTCCCATCGCCACCATCTCTCAAAAAACCCCTCTCCCCTTCCTCGTGTCGCTCGCACTCTCTCCCCCCTCTCCGTCGCTCCGCTGTCTTCCTCGCCTCCAACTGCCCCCGATTTCTTCGCCCCTGTCCCCCGCCCTCGTGCTGGAGTAACCGGCGCACGCCCCTGCTCCTATTTCTCCCCCATGCCCCGCTCTCTCTCGCCCAGCCCGCTCTCTTCTGCTCTGAAGCGAGGGCGGCAACTGCCTGCGCGGTTGCAAGGTGCACGTGGCGTCGTGGGGAGTGGAAGAACTGGCGCGGATTCGTGCGTGCGGGGGTCGTCTGGAGAGGTACAAGTGCTGCCCCCCTCCTAATGCTCGCTTCTAGTTTCTCCAGATCTATCGAGTCCGCCTCCTGTGTGCGCTCGCGTCTGCGTCCTACCCCGTTTCTTCTAATGCTTTGGTGGGAGATTGGGTAGGGTTCTTGTGCGTGTGGTGGGTGGATTCCATTCCCTCGTGGTCAGATTTGCCTATGAGATGCTTGTGTGTGCTATTTTATCCGTTCAGAAATGAGTGGATTTCATTTCCCCTTTGGTGATTTCAGCATTCAGATGCATGTAAGAGAGGGTGTGGTGTGATGGTTGATGGCAAATCTGATGTATATAATTGTCTTAGTATTGTTGATTTCGAAGTCTAGATTGTGTCTGTCACATGCTATTTAGTTTATGGATTCTTTTTTTGTTTGTGCTTGCCTATATGTGCTACTGTTTATGTTTTCATACTTGTTCATATGTTGTAGTTATTTCATCCTAGGGTTTCATTTAGTTGTTTTTTGTATTTGTTGTATTATTTTCTACCTGCTAACTATATGCAATCAATCCCCTGTTTTTAGCAGGTTGTTCTAGTGTTTGGAGTTGCATTCATCAAGGCGGTTGTGTTGTCATGGCTTCAAAACCTTCTCCAGGTATCTTAATGTAGTTGTATCTTGTATTTTAAATAGCATTATTCTCATATATGTCTGGCCATATCTTCACTTAGTATTCATGTTGGACTGCCATTCTTAATAGTGTGAACTTCTAGGAATGGTTATGTGTATGCTTTTTACCATTAGTTTGAGTTAGTAGAGTGTTTTCTTACTTTGTAGTTGATGATTTTGCAGTTGAAACTTTGTCACCAAGTGTTGTTGGACTTCCGAGATGTTTCATTTTTGTAGTGTATATCTTTGTTTTTTTTGTTATCATGTTGATGGTATTGATATTTAGTTTGCCTGTGAAATGCTGTTTGTGGTCATGCTACATCTTTTTTATGTGCTACTTGCTTGGGTCACATAGTTGAACTTCTGGTTTTAATTATTGTTTGATTGTAATGAAATTTGGTTGAACTTCTGTTATGCACATTTTGTTTTACTGCTTTGTTACGTATCGTTGAACTTCTGGACATTCATGATATATGTAGTAGCCCCTCTGGTGTAGATTGTTTTTATATTTAGTTTGTAGATTTTTAGTTTGTTTTTTGTGTTTACTGCTTTGTTAGGTATTGTTGAACTTCTGGGTATTGGACATTGTTGTAAAAGTAGAAGCCCATTTGGTGTAGGATTGCGGATTAGAACTCAGCTGCCTTTTTACTTGCATTTTTTGTAGTTGGTGATGAGTTGAATAGTTTGAAAAAAATGCCTGCGATCAAGATGGAGCTTCAGAGGTTAATACTGATGCTCCAATATCTGATGCGGCTAATTCACCCATTATCCCTTTGACTGTGATTGCCGAGGTTCCTTCGAGCCTTGAGAATTTTTCAAGCCTTGAGGATCTTGCTTCTGTAGCTCTTGCTTCACCTAGTATGTGAAACCCCTTTTCTTTTCATTTTAAAGTTTTGAGCCATGTTTTTTTAGCTTGTTCATGCTGTTTGTTTTTGTTTTTGTTCCTGACTTTTTTTATTTTTCGCTTCGATTTTTTGTGTTCTTTGCAGATGTATCCACAGAGGAGGAAGTTGTGAACACCATCAATGATGTTTTATCTGAGTTCGGTTTATCAGAAACCCCTACTTCTGCTGAGGAGGGGGCTCCGTCAGTCAAAGGTTGTGATTCCGTTCCGGATCCTTTGTGCTCTGTTCAGATGTCAGAGACGCAGTCGCAGTCTGTTGATGGCACTGAACCAGTCACGCAACCCGAGGATGTGCCTCTTCAGCTTCTCCTGGAGGACCAACGTAAGAGGATGAAGCAAGAAGATTTAGACAAGAAGAGGGCGGCCCGCCTTGAGAAAGGTTCTGATGTTCCTGGATCTATTCATGCGGCTGAGCTCGCTGTTGAGGAAGACGTGTCGTGTGGTAGTGATGGCACGGTTGTCCCTGTTAAGAAGAAAATCAAGAAGACTGCTGCGAGGAAGCTAGTAGTTGGTGAAGTTACTCCTCGGAAGAGCCCACGTGTTTCAAGGCCTGCAGAAGTTGTTGAAGACCAAGGGTTAGGCCTTGGTGGTACGCCACGCCATAGTCCTCGTGTGCTTGCCACTGTCTCGCCTACACCTTCTCTGCTTGGTGCCGGTGCATCTGGTAAGGGGAAGAAATGCGGCGTGAAGCGCAAGGTTCCACCTGCAAAGGTCAACAAGGGTGTGAAGAAGCGTTCTCGTGTTAATCCAGAGGACAATGATGATGCTGATTTCAATGTTGATGATGAGGACGACGTCGATGATGATGCTGCCGCTAATTAGGTATGAATGTCTCATGTTTACTGTTTTTTAGAGCATTTGTCGCTATTGATGTAGTTTTATTGTTTTTAGCACTACCTTGGCGTACATAGCTGACCTTCTGCTCCATATAGACGAATAAATTAGCCAACGTGCTTTGCTTTTATGGTGTTACTGCCTTTGTGTACATAGTTGGACTTCTGGGTATATACATGAAGAAATTAGCTTAACTTGTTGGTATACATGTTTGATTACTGCCTTAGTGTATATGGTTGAACTTCTGCTTTTTAAATTTCCAACATTTTTGAAAGCATGTTAACTAGTGTTCGTACATGGTTGTACTGCCTATGTAGACATAGTTGGACTTCTGAGATACATGTTTGATTACTGCCTTGGTATACATGGTTGAACTTCTGCTTTGTAAATTTCCAACAATTTGAAAGCATGTTAACTTCTGGTCATGCATGGTTGTACTGCCTATGTAGACATAGTTGGACTTCTGAGATGTGGTGCGTATGTAGGCATTAGTGGAATTTTGGTGAAGCTTGTGTTTCTCATTGTTCTGCCTTTTATCCTTGTCAATGTATTTTTTTTCAGTATCAGCTTGTGCAGCGGCCTGAGAGGAGGAAAGAGGAGGCAAAGCGCCCGAAGAAGGTGGCCAAAGAGGAGGTGAGGTGAAATGTTTTAACAAGACGGTTCGCTGCTCACTGAAAGAGGTCAAGACGTGTGCGAAAATGCTACAACTTAGGCACAAGACGAGGGTTATCAATGCTGGTTTTGGTTGTGTGTTTGACTTGAAGGTTGATTCCAACATTTCTCGTCCTTTGATTGGCAACATCTACACGAGGATTGACCCCTCAACCATGATTTTGGACATGGGTGAGGCGAACAAGGTTCTACGTATTACAAGTGATGTTATTCACCATCTCTTTGGGTTCCCTCAAGGTAATCGTACCCCCCCTAGGCCCTCGAATGATGGTTTCGATGATGTTGTTATGAGGTTGAAGGGCAAGCTTGGGTATGCTAGGAGTGACGACATCAAGACAAAGGATTTGCGGAATATCCTCGCTGAACTTGTTAAGGATGAGACGAAGGATGATCTTGCTCTGTAGGTGTTTTACCTTATTGTTTTCATGAAGGTGGTTATCCCTGGAACGTCTACATGAGTGTCCAGGGAGGTAGCAATGGCCGAGAACCTTGTGTTTGAGGACATGGCAGACATGGACTACTGCCAGTTGGTTGTTGACGATATTCAGAGTGTTGTTGTTAGGTATCAGCAAGGTACTAGCAGAGGAAAAGCTGTCACAGGTTGTGCCATCGCGCCGCTGCTTATGTATCTAGACTGCCTTATCATTGGCAAGACGCCTAATATTGACTTGAGGACCCCTCGCATCAATTTCATGGATCAGGCCAAGCTTCTTGAGCTTGCTGCGGCTGACTTGGTCACGAAGGGTGATGATGACCCAGCCAACTGGGTGTTTGGGAGACTGCCTGTTAGTGTTTCTATGCATTATTCTTTCCTGTGTAGTTTAACTTGAACTTTTGATATTTTCTTGTACATTTTTTGTTCCCATGTACCTTCATCTGTTTTCTGACGCGTTGACTTTTGTTTTTGTATGAAGTGGAAGACACAGGCTGAGGTTGTGTTCTTTAGGGTTACCGAACGTCCTGTTCTATCTATGCCTCGTTCCGCCGGCCTAGGGAGTGGAACTTCCCCAAGATTTGAATTCTCCCGGGATGTTAATACCGGTGCCCCCCTGTAGATCCAGGAGGTTCTTCTGCCCGTGTGAGTGCTGCAGGTGGCGTTTCTTCCGAGAATTTGTTTGAAGCTGCCAATGTTTCTCTGGTTAGGATTGACAGTCTTCTTGAAACTATTTGTGGGGAGTTGGCTCGTGTTCCTTCAACTGCTGAGCGTCTTAGTCGCATTGATGGGATTCTTCCTCCCGGACACGGATTTGATGCTGAGTCTTCGAAAGAGGTCTTATCTATTGAAGCTAAATTTCTTGAAGAGCTTCGTCAGAGCACTTCCCACCTCCGGACTAGCGTTGGGCTGTTCAAGGAAATGCAGGATGCTCGTTGCAAGCCTTTTGAAGATGAGGCAAGTGTTGTTGTGAGACAGATTCAGAGGCAGGATTCTGTTCGTTCGGGTCATGAAGGAGGCCACGTGGAGCGTACCAAAGAGGTTTGTTTATGTTGGCCTTTGATATTTCTTTGCAGTAATGTTCAATGTTAGCTTTCAGTTATTACTATTTGTAGTCATAGGCGACCGTTATTGATTTCATGTGTGGTAAACCGTTTCTTTTTAGCACTAGTGTTCCTATGTGACCTTCCTTATTTATAGAACTTGAACATCAACTGCTACAGCGCCTGAACTTCCATGAGTGGCCCTTTTTTGTTCCCTTTTGTATCTTAGAGTAGTTTGACATCTGATCTGCTATGTTTACTGTATTTGGACTTCCATTATATGTTAGTTGTGATAGCTGACCTTCACTGATTATGCAAACTGAACTTCTGTTGATTAGGTATTTGTTTTCTACATGATTTTTTTGTAGGCTGTTGATGATGATGCTAGGGTTTAGGAGGATGTTTTACCTGCGCATGAAGCTGCTCCTGTGCATGAGGCTGCCCCTGTGCATGAACCTGCTCCCGCTAGTGGCATAATAGTTGATGAGGTTCATGGCAGTGAAAATAAGGTACCATTTTTTCTTGTCCATTTGACTTGTTGCCCCTGAGACGGACTTGCTGCCCCTGTGCATGAGGTTCAGTCAGCCCTTTGTAATGACTTTCTGTTTCTTTTTGCAGCAGCAGAATGATGATGTTAGTGTTGCTCCAGAGAAGGTTGTAGACATGTCCGTCTCAGGCACCGGCTGCTCCAACGGGGTGGTCCTGACTGAACCTCAGTCGTCCGTTGGCGCTGAGGTTTCTGATGCTGAGCAGGGCAAGACAACTGGAGACATCATTTTGGAGAAAGATCATGTTGAGTCTGCTGTACAAACTGGTCGTAGTGCTGCTGCAAGCCCGGAGAAGTCTCCTGTAGCAGAGCCATCAGTTGATGTTGATGCTGTACAGACACAACCAAATGTTTTTCTTGTTTCAGATTCTCCAGTTGCTCCAGCTACTTCTGGTGTCCTTCCCGACGACACTGCAACGTCTACTAGAGACGACGATGAAGATACCGAAAGCGATAGCTATGGAGAGGAGGTTGATCATTCCAGTGCTGCCACTGGTCTAGGCAAGGATCCATGAAGAGAGGAGCATGCTTCTCTCTTCTTTCCCCATCCCCTTCCCTCTTTGTTGTTTGGTTTAGTCCATGATATCCCCTGTGAACTGCCTGTGTGGTCTAAGTTGAACTTCTGGTTTTGTTGTTTGTCGTGTGGGTTGTAAAGAATGTTAAGTGAACTTGTTTTCTATGTGGGTGGAGGTTTGTAATGCATGGGTTGTGATGTCTATGATGCTGTTGTTTTATCTTTTCTGATGTAGCAGCTGAGATGTGCTTATGTTTTGAATGTTTGTGCTTGAATGTTGGTCTTAATTGAAACTGTCGTGAATCTATGTGCTTTGAGTGTTGCTGTTAATTGCTATTTTCTTTTTGGTGAGCAGATAGCGACCTTGCTGTCGTCCGAAAGAAGGTTGACGACTTTTATTACAGTGTAACTAGGCTTAGGAATGATCGTTCCAAGAGGTGAGTGCAGCTGCTTAATATTTACATCATCCATGTACCCCCTGTGAACTGCCTGTGGTTTCTTACCTGAACTTCCCAACTCTATGTACCTGAACTTCTTGTTTTTTACTTCTCTGGTGCTAAACTTCTGGCCTCTTTTTTACTGTACTGCCTGTTGTGATATAGCTGAATTTATGTGCTAACATGTGTTATGAACTTCCTGAGTTCCTGCTGTTGAACTTGTTTTACTTTCTATTCGCTTGTTTTAGAGAAATGATTATGTTCCGGAAGAAGGAGTGTGAAGCTTATGTTCAAGAAGTCGCAATATCTTTTGGTCCTCGCGGAATGCTTACATCTAATGTGGCTGAGTGTGCACTCTACTGTCTAAGTGCGAAGTACCAGGGATCGGATAAACTCATCCTGCCGTATTGGGTTTGTGTAAGTCAGCCATACAGTGATTTCTTTTATGTTTTGTTCCTTACCATTTTAGTTAAAACTTGTTTGTCTCATTTTTGTATTTTTTTCATATGTTGGTGTTGTCTGCATTATTTTAGGACAAGATTTTCAGAGGTCAATTTGATTCCCGTGTGAGGAAGTACTTCACGACGAGTGGTCCAGATAGCATGGATGCACATGATTCGATATGCAATATCTTGTTCTTTGCCTCTGTATTAGTTTTGCAGTGCGATCCACTGTGTTAATATTTGTTTTATTTTTCTTTTGTACCATTCTGATATTAATTCTCATTTTTGAATGATTCATGTGTTTATGATGCTTCAGGTTGTTTTCCCTACTTTTTACCCGCCTGAGATTCCTGCTTCCATGGGTGGTGTCGGTCATTGGGTGTCGGTATTCCTTGACCTGAAGAATTCAAGGTTCCAGCTTCTCGATTCCTACTATGGACCAAAAGATGAATGTGCGGTACGCCTGTTTCGGCGGATGACCGACAACATCAAGAGGCTTTGGAAGGATGCCAGCAACGACAGGGAGACACCCTTCAGTCCTCTTACCATCGACAATTTCCCTCTGGATTAGATTGATGTCCCCCAGCAGCAAAACAAGTATGACTTCCACCTTTTCTCTTTATCACATTTGTTTAACTGTAGTTGTACTTGAGCTGCGACATGTTTAATTCGTTGGCTTTCTTTTTCTGTTCTAACACTATTCTTTTACTTCGTTTGATGGCAGTATCGACTGCGGATTCTTCATGCTTACGAATGTTAAGTCGTATCATGACGGGGTTCTTGCAAATTATTCCCATGAGAATATCGGGGATATCAGGAAGACGTGGCTGTACTCAATCGCTTCTTCTAACCTGTTTGAGACAGACTTCCAAGCTCTGTTTGGCTACTACACATGTAAGTATTTGGAACTTGGACTGCTTACCTGCACTGCATCTTTTATTCTACCTGAACTTCATATTTTTCTCTGAAACTTGGACTTCTGCTTGAGATCTGGCTGGGCTGCTGGTTTCGGAAGGTGAGGAGCATTTTCTTTGTACATGAACTTCATTTTTATCTTTTTCAATTTTGCTTGTGTGTTTTGTTTCAGTAATTTCTGTCCTTCCATTGTTTAAATGGACATCAACATTTTCTTTTCTAATTGAACTTCAGAGATGATGCCTTTCTATGGTTTTGTTAGCTGTAGTTAAATGATTTCCAGTTCCCGGTAGCGCAACTGAGTACAGATGATTTGGCGGTCTCTGTACCTTGTCGAGGAGACGACGCTCCCGGTCGCGCACGCGCAGGACGCCATCCTGGATCAGCACCTGGCAGCCACTCTCGTCGAGCTGGCCCAGGCTGATTATGTGCGAGCGCAGGCGCGGGATGTAGTACACCCCAGTGATCGCGCGGTGCTCGTCGGTCTTGCACGCCAGCAGGATGGTCCCCCGACCGCAGATGTTGACGACCGAGCCATCACCAAACTTGACGGTGCCAGTGACAGCCGTGTTGGGCTCGGCGAAGGCGGTGCGATCACCGGTCATGTGGTTGGACGCGCCCGTGTCCAAGTACCACACGCCGCTTCCGGCCCCGCCGCTCCCCTCATGCCCGAGGTGAGCCTGAACCGCGTCCTCGACGATGTGGACCAGCGCGGCGTTCGTGCTGACGGAGTTGTGGTCGGAGAGCCCGCAAGTTTGGGCCATCAGCAGGCTGTGCTCCTCGTCCTCACCACTGGTCTGGACAAGATTCGCCTGCTCCTTGAGGCGGACCTTGCGCTCGCGCGCCTAGTGCCCCACCAGCTTGCAGTAGCGGCAGGTGTCCTTGGACTTGTCCCCGCTGCTGGTGCCACGGCCGCCGTTCTGGCCACGACCGCCGCGTCTGCGGCCGCGTCCTTTGCCGCGCCCACGCCCACGGCCATTGCTGCCGGACGAGCCGTCCCCTTCACGCAGCTTCAGGCGCGCGAACCACTCCTCCTCCGTGAGGAGCAGTTTGCCACCACTGCCATCACCCCCGAAGGGAGTGCCGTCTAGAGCGTACCTCTCCTCGGCGGCCTTCAGCCGCCCGATGAGCTCCTCGAGCGCCAGAGTGTTGAGGTCGACCAGCGTCTCGATCGCACACGCCATCTGCGAGTAGGCCTTGGGAACGACCGAGAGGAACTTGCGGACGACGGCGGGCTCGCCGATCTTGTCACCAAGGAGCTCAAGCTAAGTTACCAGAGAAGATAGACACATACCGAAATCTTCGATGCTCCCGCCGTCGTTGAACTTGATCGCCTCGTACTGGCGGCGCAGGGTCGTCGCCTTGGCCTCTCGAACGCGCGCCACGCCCAGGCGCATTGTCTTGATCGTGCCCCAGGCGTCCTTCGCCGTGGGCTTGACGGCGAGCATGGACGTCATCTCCGGCGGCACCGATCGCAGCAGGCACTCCATTGACGTGCGATCTGTGTCTCGCTCCGGAGTCCCGTCATTGACGGCGACCCAGAGTTGGCGCGCCTCCAGCATCACTTGCATCAGGAGGTCCCAGTCCGCGTAGTTCGTACGCGTCAGCATGGGCCAGGCCCCGTCGGTGTCGCGGACGACGCGCTGATGCACGACCATGGCGCCGTCGCCGCTATTCCCTGAATGCACCACAGTCTTCCCTGGGCTGTCAGGTCCTGCCATCTCCACAGGTGATTGAGCAACGGGGCTCTGATACCAAATGTCAGGCAGACCTCGACGCCTCTGTCTCCGGCGATCACCGGAGTTCTACTAGAGTGGGTGCGAGAGAGGGAGAGAGGCTTGTTTTGCGCTGCGAACTTACTGCAGCTTTTCTGCTTTCTTCGCTTTATTCAGAGTTTGCTAGCCAATTACAACGGAAACGCGGAGCTAGTGCGAGTAGTGGACGCCGCCATCCCAGCGCCCCTCGCGCTCCGCCCGCCATGGCGCCTTGACCGTGCTTTCGTGCCATCCCATGATCGGGTCAGGGCGCCGCTAAAAACTCTAACAGAAACCGAGTCGCAGCTCGGGCTTTATCTTACGAAACTGAAACTACTGACGAAACTGAAACCTATCGATACCTAAAACCCTAAACCTGAACTTTGAAGTTTACCCAACAGTATTTAGCTAGTTTTTTGCTAAAGTCCGACCCACCTTTAAAAACCGGATGAAACCTTGGTTCTGATTTTTCTGGTTGGACCGCCGGTCCAGTCCGGATTTTAAAACTATATAGGATGCGGATGCGTGGTTCAGTCGGGCAAAATAAAGAGTTTCACATTTGGACACGCTGCAAAGGGAGGAGTCCGAAGGACGTCAGGTACCTAGTTCAAGTTCTTATCTTCCACGAAACAGATTCGTATGGGAATCCTCCAACATAGCGATTCGTCTTGTTATTGTAACGATTAGTTTAGAAATTGGCTACACCATCATATATACAGAGGCGAGTATATATGCATGGTAGACCGATTTGCATTGGCCCCCGAAACTCTCGAGCGGGCGCCGATTCCGTGGTCGCTTTAGACGATTTTGCTTACAAAACCAGCCGCTTGGAAGATCTGATCGGCGATAGCTAAGCGCAAGATGCATGCCACCATCTCAGGAAAACAAAGATGCATATCTCCCCCGCTGCCGCCGGCAACCCGGAGCCCTAGGGTTTGCTGGGAAACGATGCAAGGAGATTTGGTTCGGCTGGTCGCGTCGCGCTTGCTGGCCGGCGATTTACTGGATTACGTCCGTTTCCGTGCTGTCTGTGTGCAATGGCGATCAGAGACTCTCTGCCCGCGTGGCCGTGGCGTCGTTGATCAACGTTTCCACCCGCGCCGCTGGACGATGTTCCCCGAGGGCCGTGGCCTTTATCCTGGACACCCCGGGCTGGGTGACTATGTCCGCTTCTTCAACCTAGACTCAGGTGTCTTTGTCCGTGTCCGCCTCCCGCTGTTTACCAACCATTGTATTCTTGATTCGGTCTACGGCCTACTCCTCCTCCAGAGGGATGAAGACACAGCCGTCCGTCTCCTCCACCCTTTCACCGGTGACATCGTTGAGCTTCCACGGCTCACCACCCTGGTCTCGCAGAAGCCCGAGGGAGGAGCTTGGCCCCTCGAGATCAAGACGATGAGATACATCTCTACTAGTGCTTCCTTTGTTGCAGGAGCTGTCACTGTTTTGATTACCTTCAATTTGTATTTTTGTGGGGCTGTTGCTACCTCTCTAGATACGCAATGGACGATGCTAAGTTGGACATGCCCAGGGTCATATATCAATGGACCTCTGCCATTACACGGAAAGATATACGATGTTCCGGCCTTCTTCGATGATACGAATGGTGCACCTCGGATTTTTGAGATGGACGTATGCCACTATCAAGACCCACCAAAGTTGATCTTCACAGGCCCGATAGAGAAACCCCTACAGGCTTGCCACCTGGTAGAGTATGGCTCGGAGATCTTAGTGGTTGCACACGACGATGATCAACTATCCCATATGACGGTTTATAGGCTCGCTGACCTTGTCTTGGGAAAGTTCATTCCGATGACAGACATCGGAGAAAACGCTATCTTCATGGGACCAAGGAGTATCTGTGTTTCTTCCAGGGCATTTCCTATGGTGAAGGCTAATACTATCGTGTATTTCCGTCCACAAAAGCACCGTTTTGCGCAATACAACATCGGTCGTCGCACCTGGTCATTAGCTATGGATCAGTGTAGCATAAATGGCCGAACACAAGGCCCTCGTAGCATTGTATGTCATATCTTGACATGCTGCTCTCACCAGCATTGGTACGTACTAATCGTGCATAATAGTAAACACATCGCTATACTTTATACTACTTTTTTTTAGAAAAAGAGAATAACCCCCAGCCTCTGCATCTGGGCGAATACTTTATACTACTTGGTTAACTATCGTCGTTATTTCTTGTCTGAGCTTGTAGGAACAAAGGAGAAGATTACACATATACGTTAACAGGAGGTCCATCACCCGAGTGGAAAGTGAAGGAAGAGTTTCGAGCTGGCGTAATGGTATTGTCAGTCTTACCCTTCTTTTTTGTTTAACATAGATGCCCACATAAACACACATATGCTCACCCTTATGAATGCACGCACACACCCTATCCTTAAAGAGCACTTCCAAGATACTGAGCCGACACAACATGTTGTGACTGACAGTCGATATACACCAGTAGGACGTGTACTGTTACAGTAGCAGTACAACATTTTTAATTTGAATTTAACATTTTCTGCTTATTTTGAATCGTACACAACCAAATTAACCTTAAGCATGTCAAAGGATAGTACGGCTCTATAATTTATCGATGCTTTTAATTAAAAAAGTTGCAGAATACTATTGCAGTAGCTGGCTTTCTCTATGACGACGTGTGTTCTGCTTTCCTATGGTTATTGATCATACGCTCGTCGCTGGTATTATTCCCATGACATCTTATTTATGCTTATTATGTCTTCATATTTTCTTCCCAGGCCTAAGTAACATACTTGTACCCAAAGCTAGTGATGGACGACATTCATCCATGCAATTCGAAGAAGAGGGGAGTTTTTGTTGATAAAGGAAGTATGTTACTGGGATATACTCCCTTCGTCCGAAAATACTTGTCATCAAAATAGATAAAAAGAGATGTATCAAGAACTAAAATACCTCTAGATACATCCCCTTTTATTCATTTTGATGACAAGTATTTTTGGACGGATGGAGTACAAAGAAGAGAGAGAAGTTTTACGGATTCTCAGCGGCGAGATTGCTCTGGGGTGAAATCCATCAGGCGGCAAGCAATTTGAGGCGGCCATGGAGAGCATAGCGACAACAACTTAATTTTGTTACATATTTTATGAGATATGATCTACCGTGTAAGAAGGAATGTACGATGGTTACTTCACTTTTGTTATCTGTCAAAGATATTTGGAGGAGAATTGGTGTCAGAGTCCTGAAGATGGGAGTTGTTAACTTGTTATATTTTTATTTGTACTATTTGAAACTTCTACTCCTTCATTTTCAGTTTATAGGGCTCAATTCCAAAATCTCACCAACCAAGATAGATGGTGAGTGGTGGAATACCTTTTTGTAATTTGCAAAAGCATCCAATTAATGCTCTTGTTTTCCTCAAAATTTTATGTTTACCAATGTATTAATTACAATGCATGCATGCATAAAGTACATGCATTGGTCAATTTTCTCTTAATACTTACATGCAATTATTTAATGCACCTTAGAATCTAAACTTGTGATGGGGAACAACCAAATTGAGTCTTATAAAATAAAAAAACTAAGATGTTAAGATAAGCCCTATAAACTGGAAAGGAGGGAGTACATCAGTTTGTCTAGGAACAAGCCTTGTGGCAGCTTTGTTGGTTGAGCTGATCTAGCAACATTACTGTTGTTAAAAATATGTGAGATGGAACAGGTTTGCATTGGATCCAAGCCATACACCATTCCTTTCTGTGTGGCTCCAAGTGTACGCACATTATGAGAGGCACACTTGAGTTCCATTGTCCGAAATCTGGACGGTCATGGCAGTATTTTTCTCACCAAACCCCTTTGGTTCAGAGTCCAAAATCTTGATGGCTATTTTTATAAACACAAGTGTTTTACAACAAAACTGTGCCAACTTTTTCATTGTCCAGATACAAATCGCTTGTCCAAATCAAAGACCTACATTTGGTCATGAGCAAATGGTTCTACGGCGAGATATTTGATGGTTCATAACTTACAAGATCTGCATCTAGACCCTAGGATCTAAATCATAGCCCCCAGAGCGCTCCTCTCCATACCTGGTATACCGCGGATGATTCTCTCGGTTCCGAATGTCTCCAGACCGGGCTTCTCGGTTTCCCTGTTCGTTCTACAATAAAACATGGTGTCATAAACATAGCAAGCTTCCCGTGACACCTAATTATCCCAAGGTTTTAGTCTTCCAGGCTGAATGATGCAGAATTTTATAATGTTGATCAAATTTAAAATGTTCCTGGGTGTGGTAGATCCTGTTAGCTCCAGGCCCGACTCTTACGTCGCACGTTGCTCTCAAGAGTGCTTTTCGAAGGAAACCCTATGGAAGCATGCACACATAACAAACCTTTATGAACACCTTCATGAGGCAGAGCCGGCACATCATTTTTTAAATTGACAAAGTCACGATAGACGCCTTCTTAGTTGACGGAAACGCCTCCTCCCACCGAATGCACATCGCCGGAATCCAGGAAAATACGATCATCAATGTCAAGTCTAAGACCTGAACTCTGATGGGATAGAGATACCACTATCCTCCTAACTATCTAATCATAGGTTCGTTCACATCCTATGTTTTGTTTCTTTGATCTGATGTTACATGGGGAACCACGTACACGCATAAATAGTACTATCTATCCTACCTATACACAGCCGACTCGGCAAGGGCTACAATTCCGTACTGGACTCTAGTACCTACTCGTGATTAACTCCAACAATCAACCTCCTAAGCATGGTGTCCTCACTTTATAGTTTGAACGTCAGTCCTTCCACTGATAGGAAATCCCTATATCCCTATAGGTAACCACTTAGTAGTGGGGCCACCAATTAGTGTATAGTGTTTTTTGCACTGGTGTTTATTTGACGTGCGCTACTGCTACTTGGTAGTAGCACATGTGCAAACTCTGCGCTACAGGTGAACCATAGTAGTAGCGCAGGTATAGTAGACACGCGGTACTACTATGTGGACCCCACTGTCAGGGCGCAATAGGATATCGTTCAAGGTCGCGGACTGAGAAGGTGTAGTCACCCAAGTGATTAAATCTGAAAAGCAAATTCGATAATGCGTTTTTTTCCACTGATTCTACTGTCTATGTTACAGAGTTCGACTTCTGCACCTTTTGTGCTTGAACTTCCCTCGTTTTGATGCATGTTTTTTGGGTGATGCTGCAATACGATCTGTTCGGTTGGTGTTGTTATAAAAATTTTGTGTAGGTTTTTTTTTGTTTTTCAAAGTACTCATATATGTAAATGTGGATCTGGTCCATAGATACACAAATCATCCTTTTTATATTTATTCTGTCTTCGGGACTAGTTTTTTGGATCATCCACATTCTGTGGTAGTAATTGGACTTCTATGGTACCAGTGATTGAACTTTCTGATTTCCACATTGCAAGGTGGTGCAACATCGCGCTCTATTTTTTTGTAATTTTCAATTTTCTAATTTGGGTTTTAGTTTGTTCCGTGGCAACTATGGGATTATTCCCAAATATGCATGCATACCTTACTTATTTTTTTGTAACATGTTTGCATACTTCAAACAGTGGTAGAACTTCAGTTTGTGTTTAACGTGAACTTACAAGATTTTTGCTTCTGTGTAATTTGTCTTTCTACATGTTCACTTGATGTTTTTTCAAAACGCCGAACTTCTGTGTTTTTACAACTTGAACTTACCTTTATTTAGAACATTTGATTAGTTAACTTACGCCTTGTGCATTTTGTTTCTTCGACACTAAACATTATTATTCCTCAGGTGCTTCTTTCTTGGTTTTTTATGTCACAGCAAAACTTTTCTTGAATGCAGGTTCATCTTTTTGACATTGATATTTCAGGACAGATTACATTCCAGAAATCAAAAACCCTTAGTAGATTTCTTCTGCAATTTGTTGTAACTAGTGTGTAAGTGTGGAGCTGGACCACAGGCACTATCTTCAGTAGGATATGGACTTGTTTTTTATTAATGGTTGAACTTCTGGTTTTGGATATCGCACTCCGCATTGGAAGGCGAAGGTGCATGATGCTCTATATTTTCTTTGTTTGGTTTTCTTTGTAATTTTAATTCTCCGGATGTTTTTTTAGACTTTTGTCTCGTGAGCAATCATGGGATTAGCCCAAGTATGGGCCGAGAAAGGAATGAGCCGGAGTAGGCGACGACGCGGCATGCCGCATCGTCGCATGCGGAGGCGAGTCCTTCACATCCATGATCCCACTATCTATCTTACAGTTTTTAGGGTTTAGGGTGCGTGCGGTGGGCGTGGAAACAGAATAACCGCATTGCGTCCTGTCAAATCCTAGCGCGCAACAATGCGGTAGCGCGAGGCCGAGCAGGGGGGAGGGGGTCGGGACCCCCCCCTCCCCTCCCACTGCGAGGCCGAGACAAGAACGAGCCGGAGCAGGCGACGACGCGG
>NC_057803.1:633778761-633796976 GCF_018294505.1 Triticum aestivum
AGGGGGTCGGGACGCCCCCTCCCCTCCCCCTGCGAGGCCGAGACAGGAACGAGCCTGAGCGGGCGATGACGCGGCGTGCCACATCGTCGCATGCGGAGGCGAGTCCGTCACATCCATGACCCAACTATCTATCTTTGGGTTTTTAGGGTTTAGGGTGAGTGCGGTGGCGGTGGAAACAGAATAACCGCGTTGCGTCCTGTCAAATCCGAGCGCGCAGCAATGCGGTAGCGCGAGGCCGAGCAGGGGGGAGGCACCCCCCCCCTCCCCTCCCCCTGCGAGGGCGAGACAGGAACGAGTCGGAGCAGGTGACGACGCGGCGTGCCGCGTCGTCGGATGCGGAGGCGAGTCTGTCACATCCGTGACCCCACTATCTATCTTAGGGTTTTTAGGGTTAGATATGAACTTCATCTGTTTTTGTACTTGAACTTCTTCTTTTTGTTTATTTATGGTTTATTTATTCTTATTCCTTTACTTCTTTTATTAGAGTACTTGAACTTCTGTTCTTTATTTTTTTGAACTTCTTTTCTCTTGTTTTTAGGGGCATATTTATGTATGTATGTTTCTTCCTTTAGTAGAGTATTTGCCATCTATTTTTGGTTTTGAGGATATCAGCTGTGCTGTTTTGTGATCTTATCTTATTATAATAGATGCATTCAAATGGTGCATTTATTTATCTACACATGTATTTACTATTTTAGCTGTTGGGGGGTAAAACTGTAAATTCAGTGGCGCTGCAATTCCCACGAGAGAGATGCATTAAGTGAGCATCTCCCATCGCCACCATCTCTCAAAAAACCCCTCTCCCCCTCCTCGTGTCGCTCGCACTCTCTCCCCCCTCTCCGTCGCTCCGCTGTCTTCCTCGCCTCCAACTGCCCCCGATTTCTTCGCCCCTGTCCCCCGCCCTCGTGCTGGAGTAACCGGCGCACGCCCCTGCTCCTATTTCTCCCCCACGCCCCGCTCTCTCTCGCCCAGCCCGCTCTCTTCTGCTCTGAAGCGAGGCGGCAACTGCCTGCTCGGTTGCAAGGTGCGCGTGGCGTCGTGGGGAGTGGAAGAACTGGCGCGGATTCGTGCGTGCGGGGGTCGTCTGGAGAGGTACAAGTGCTGCCCCCTCCTAATGCTTGCTTCTAGTTTCTCCAAATCTATCGAGTCCGCCTCCTGTGTGCGCTCGCGTCTGCGTCCTACCCTCTTTCTTCTGATGCTTTGGTGGGAGATTGGGTAGGGTTCTTGTGCGTGTGGTGGGTGGATTCCATTCCCCCGTGGTCAGATTTGCCTATGAGATGCTTGTGTGTGCTATTTTATCCGTTCAGAAATGAGTGGATTTCATTTCCCCTTTGGTGATTTCAGCATTCAGATGCATGTAAGAGAGGGTGTGGTGTGATGGTTGATGGCAAATCTGATGTATATAATTGTCTTAGTATTGTTGATTTCGAAGTCTAGATTGTGTCTGTCACATGCTATTTAGTTTATGGATTCTTTTTTTGTTTGTGCTTGCCTATATGTGCTACTGTTTATGTTTTCATACTTGTTCATATGTTGTAGTTATTTCATCCTAGGGTTTCATTTAGTTGTTTTTTGTATTTGTTGTATTATTTTCTACCTGCTAACTATATGCAATCAATCCCCTATTTTTAGCAGGTTGTTCTAGTGTTTGGAGTTGCATTCATCAAGGCGGTTGTGCTGTCATGGCTTCAAAACCTTCTCCAGGTATCTTAATGTAGTTGTATCTTGTATTTTAAATAGCATTATTCTCATATATGTCTGGCCATATCTTCACTTAGTATTCATGTTGGACTGCCATTCTTAATAGTGTGAACTTCTAGGAATGGTTATGTGTATGCTTTTTACCATTAGTTTGAGTTAGTAGAGTGTTTTCTTACTTTGTAGTTGATGATTTTGCAGTTGAAACTTTGTCACCAAGTGTTGTTGGACTTCCGAGATGTTTCATTTTTGTAGTGTATATCTTTGTTTTTTTTGTTATCATGTTGATGGTATTGATATTTAGTTTGCCTGTGAAATGCTGTTTGTGGTCATGCTACATCTTTTTTATGTGCTACTTGCTTGGGTCACATAGTTGAACTTCTGGTTTTAATTATTGTTTGATTGTAATGAAATTTGGTTGAACTTCTGTTATGCACATTTTGTTTTACTGCTTTGTTATGTATCGTTGAACTTTTGGACATTCATGATATATGTAGTAGCCCCTCTGGTGTAGATTGTTTTTATATTTAGTTTGTAGATTTTTAGTTTGTTTTTTGTGTTTACTGCTTTGTTAGGTATTGTTGAACTTCTGGGTATTGGACATTGTTGTAAAAGTAGAAGCCCATTTGGTGTAGGATTGTGGATTAGAACTCAGCTGCCTTTTTACTTGCATTTTTTGTAGTTGGTGATGAGTTGAATAGTTCTAAAAAAAATGCCTGCGATCAAGATGGAGCTTCAGAGGTTAATACTGATGCTCCAATATCTGATGCAGCTAATTCACCCATTATCCCTTTGACTGTGATTGCCGAGGTTGCTTCGAGCCTTGAGAATTTTTCAAGCCTTGAGGATCTTGCTTCTGCGGCTCTTGCTTCACCTAGTATGTGAAACCCCTTTTCTTTTCATTTTAAAGTTTTGAGCCATGTTTTTTTAGCTTGTTCATGTTGTTTGTTTTTGTTTTTGTTCCTGACTTTTTTTATTTTTTGCTTCGATTTTTTGTGTTCTTTGCAGATGTATCCACAGAGGAGGAAGTTGTGAACACCATCAACGATGTTTTATCTGAGTTGGGTTTATCAGAAACCCCTACTGCTGCTGAGGAGGGGGCCCGTCAGTCAAAGGTTGTGATTCCGTTCCGGATCCTTTGTGCTCTGTTCAGATGTCAGAGACGCAGTCGCAGTCTGTTGATGGCACTGAACTAGTCACGCAACCCGAGGATGTGCCTCTTCAGCTTCTCCTGGAGGACCAACGTAAGAGGATGAAGCAAGAAGATTTAGACAAGAAGAGGGCGGCCCGCCTTGAGAAAGGTTCTGATGTTCCTGGATCTGTTCATGCGGCTGAGCTCGCTGTTGAGGAAGACGTGTCGTGTGGTAGTGATGGCACGGTTGTCCCTGTTAAGAAGAAAATCAAGAAGACTGCTGCGAGGAAGCTAGTAGTTGGTGAAGTTACTCCTCGGAAGAGCCCACGTGTTTCAAGGCCTGCAGAAGTTGTTGAAGATCAAGGGTTAGGCCTTGGTGGTACGCCACGCCATAGTCCTCGTGTGCTTGCCACTGTCTCGCCTACACCTTCTCTGCTTGGTGCCGGTGCATCTGGTAAGGGGAAGAAATGCGGCGTGAAGCGCAAGGTTCCACCTGCAAAGGTCAACAAGGGTGTGAAGAAGCGTTCTCGTGTTAATCCAGAGGACAATGATGATGCTGATTTCAATGTTGATGATGAGGACGACGTCGATGATGATGCTGCCGCTAATTAGGTATGAATGTCTCATGTTTACTGTTTTTTAGAGCATTTGTCGCTATTGATGTAGTTTTATTGTTTTTAGCACTACCTTGGCGTACATAGCTGACCTTCTGCTCCATATAGACGAATAAATTAGCCAACGTGCTTTGCTTTTATGGTGTTACTGCCTTTGTGTACATAGTTGGACTTCTGGGTATATACATGAAGAAATTAGCTTAACTTGTTGGTATACATGTTTGATTACTGCCTTAGTGTATATGGTTGAACTTCTGCTTTTTAAATTTCCAACATTTTTTAAATCATGTTAACTAGTGTTCGTACATGGTTGTACTGCCTATGTAGACATAGTTGGACTTCTGAGATACATGTTTGATTACTGCCTTGGTATACATGGTTGAACTTCTGCTTTGTAAATTTCCAACAATTTGAAAGCATGTTAACTTCTGGTCATACATGGTTGTACTGCCTATGTAGACATAGTTGGACTTCTGAGATGTGGTGAGTATGTAGGCATTAGTGGAATTTTGGTGAAGCTTGTGTTTCTCATTGTTCTGCCTTTTATCCTTGTCAATGTATTTTTTTCAGTATCAGCTTGTGCAGCGGCCTGAGAGGAGGAAGAGAGGAGGCAAAGCGCCCGAAGAAGGTGGCCAAAGAGGAGGTGAGGCGAAATGTTTTAACAAGACGGTTCGCTGCTCACTGAAAGAGGTCAAGACGTGTGCGAAAATGCTACAACTTAGGCACAAGACGAGGGTTATCAATGCTGGTTTTGGTTGTGTGTTTGACTTGAAGGTTGATTCCAACATTTCTCGTCCTTTGATGGGCAACATCTACACGAGGATTGACCCCTCAACCATGATTTTGGACATGGGTGAGGCGAACAAGGTTCTACGTATTACAAGTGATGTTATTCACCATCTCTTTGGGTTCCCTCAAGGTAATCGTACCCCCCCCTAGGCCCTCGAATGATGGTTTCGATGATGTTGTTATGAGGTTGAAGGGCAAGCTTGGGTATGCTAGGAGTGACGACATCAAGACAAAGGATTTGCGGAATATCCTCGCTGAACTTGTTAAGGATGAGACGAAGGATGATCTTGCTCTGTAGGTGTTTTACCTTATTGTTTTCATGAAGGTGGTTATCCCTGGAACGTCTACACGAGTGTCCATGGAGGCAGCAATGGCCGAGAACCTTGTGTTTGAGGACATGGCAGACATGGACTACTGCCAGTTGGTTGTTGACAATATTTAGAGTGCTGTTGTTAGGTATCAGCAAGGTACTAGCAGAGGAAAAGCTGTCACAGGTTGTGCCATCGCGCCGCTGCTTATGTATCTAGAGTGCCTTATCATTGGCAAGACGCCTAATATTGAATTGAGGACCCCTCGCATCAATTTCATGGATCAGGCTAAGCTTCTTGAGCTTGCTGCGGCTGACTTGGTCACGAAGGGTGATGATGACCCAGCCAACTGGGTGTTTGGGAGACTGCCTGTTAGTGTTTCTATGCATTATTCTTTCATATGTAGTTTAACTTGAACTTTTGATATTTTCTTGTACATTTTTTGTTCCCATGTACCTTCATCTATTTTCTGACACGTTGACTTTTGTTTTTGTATGCAGTGGAAGACACAGGCTGAGGTTGTGTTCTTTAGGGTTATTGAACGTCCTGTTCTATCTATGCCTCGTTCTGCCGGCCTAGGGAGTGGAACTTCCCCAAGATTTGAATTCTCCCGGGATGTTAATACCGGTGCCCCCCTGTAGATCCAGGAGGTTCTTCTGCCCGTGTGAGTGCTGCAGGTGGCGTTTCTTCCGAGAATTTGTTTGAAGCTGCCAATGTTTCTCTGGTTAGGATTGACAGTCTTCTTGAAACTATTTGTGGGGAGTTGGCTCGTGTTCCTTCAACTGCTGAGCGTCTTAGTCACATTGATGGGATTCTTCCTCCCGGACACGGATTTGATGCTGAGTCTTCGAAGGAGGTCTTATCTATTGAAGCTAAATTTCTTGAAGAGCTTCGTCAGAGCACTTCCCACCTCCGGACTAGCGTTGGGCTGTTCAAGGAAATGCAGGATGCTCGTTGCAAGCCTTTTGAAGATGAGGCAAGTGTTGTTGTGAGACAGATTCAGAGGCAGGGTTCTGTTCGTTCGGGTCATGAAGGAGGCCACGTGGAGCGTACCAAAGAGGTTTGTTTATGTTGGCCTTTGATATTTCTTTGCAGTAATGTTCAATGTTAGCTTTCAGTTATTACTATTTGTAGTCATAGGAGACCGTTATTGATTTCATGTGTGGTAAACCGTTTCTTTTTAGCACTAGTGTTCCTATGTGACCTTCCCTATTTATAGAACTTGAACATCAACTGCTACAGCGCCTGAACTTCCATGACTGGCCCTTTTTTGTTCCCTTTTGTATCTTAGAGTAGTTTGACATCTGATCTGCTATGTTTACTGTATTTGGACTTCCATTATATGTTAGTTGTGATAGCTGACCTTCACTGATTATGCAAACTGAACTTCTGTTGATTAGGTATTTGTTTTCTACATGATTTTTTTGTAGGCTGTTGATGATGATGCTAGGGTTGAGGAGGATGTTTTACCTGTGCATGAAGCTGCTCCTGTGCATGAGGCTGCCCCTGTGCATGAACCTGCTCCCGCTAGTGGCATAATAGTTGATGAGGTTCATGGCAGTGAAAATAAGGTACCATTTTTTCTTGTCCATTTGACTTGTTGCCCCTGAGACGGACTTGCTGCCCCTGTGCATGAGGTTCAGTCAGCCCTTTGTAATGACTTTCTGTTTCTTTTTGCAGCAGGAGAATGATGATGTTAGTGTTGCTCCAGAGAAGGTTGTAGACATGTCCGTCTCAGGCACCGGCTGCTCCAACGGGGTGGTCCTGACTGAACCTTAGTCGTCCGTTGGCGCTGAGGTTTCTGATGCTGAGCAGGGCAAGACAACTGGAGACATCATTTTGAAGAAAGATCATGTTGAGTCTGCTGTACAAACTGGTCGTAGTGCTGCTGCAAGCCCGGAGAAGTCTCATGTAGCAGAGCCATCAGTTGATGTTGATGCTGTACATGCACAACCAAATGTTTTTCTTGTTTCAGATTCTCCAGTTGCTCCAGCTACTTCTGGTGTCCTTCCCAACGACACTGCAACGTCTACTGGAGACGACGATGAAGATACCGAAAGCGATAGCTATGGAGAGGAGGTTGATCATTCCAGTGCTGCCACTTGTCTAGGCAAGGATCCATGAAGAGAGGAGCATGCTTCTCTCTTCTTTCCCCATCCCCTTCCCTCTTTGTTGTTTGGTTTAGTCCATGATATCCCCTGTGAACTGCCTGTGTGGTCTAAGTTGAACTTCTGGTTTTGTTGTTTGTCGTGTGGGTTGTAAAGAATGTTAAGTGAACCGGTTTTCTATGTGGGTGGAGGTTTGTAATGCATGGGTTGTGATGTCTATGATGTTGTTTTTTTATCTTTTCTGATGTAGCAGCTGAGATGTGCTTATGTTTTGAATGTTTGTGCTTGAATGTTGGTCTTAATTGAAACTGTCGTGAATCTATGTGCTTTGAGTGTTGCTGTTAATTGCTATTTTCTTTTTGGTGAGCAGATAGCGACCTTGCTGTCGTCCGAAAGAAGGTTGACGACTTTTATTACAGTGTAACTAGGCTTAGGAATGATCGTTCCAAGAGGTGAGTGCAGCTGCTTAATATTTACATCATCCATGTACCCCCTATGAACTGCCTGTGGTTTCTTACCTGAACTTCCCAACTCTATGTACCTGAACTTCTTGTTTTTTACTTCTCTGGTGCTGAACTTCTGGCCTCTTTTGTACTGTACTGCCTGTTGTGATATAGCTGAATTTATGTGCTAACATGTGTTATGAACTTCCTGAGTTCCTGCTGTTGAACTTGTTTTACTTTCTATTCGCTTGTTTTAGAGAAATGATTATGTTCCGGAAGAAGGAGTGTGAAGCTTATGTTCAAGAAGTCGCAATATCTTTTGGTCCTCGCGGAATTCTTACATCTAATGTGGCTGAGTGTGCACTCTACTGTCTACGTGCAAAGTACCAGGGATCGGATAAACTCATCCTGCCGTATTGGGTTTGTGTAAGTCAGCCATACAGTGATTTCTTTTATGTTTTGTTCCTTACCATTTTAGTTAAAACTTGTTTGTCTCATTTTTGTATTTTTTTCATATGTTGGTGTTGTCTGCATTATTTTAGGACAAGATTTCCAGAGGTCAATTTGATTCCCGTGTGAGGAAGTACTTCACGACGAGTGGTCCAGATAGCATGGATGCACATGATTCGGTATGCAATATCTTGTTCTTTGCCTCTGTATTAGTTTTGCAGTGCGATCCACTGTGTTAATATTTGTTTTATTTTTCTTTTGTACCATTCTGATATTAATTCTCATTTTTGAATGATTCATGTGTTTATGATGCTTCAGGTTGTTTTCCCTACTTTTGACCCGCCTGAGATTCCTGCTTCCATGGGTGGTGTCGGTCATTGGGTGTCGGTATTCCTTGACCTGAAGAATTCAAGGTTCCAGCTTCTCGATTCCTACTATGGACCAAAAGATGAATGTGCGGTACGCCTGTTTCGGCGGATGACCGACAACATCAAGAGGCTTTGGAAGGATGCCAGCAACGACAGGGAGACACCCTTCAGTCCTCTTACCATCGACAATTTCCCTCTGGATTAGATTGATGTCCCCCAGCAGCAAAACAAGTATGACTTCCACCTTTTCTCTTTATCACATTTGTTTAACTGTAGTTGTACTTAAGCTGCGACATGTTTAATTCGTTGGCTTTCTTTTTCTGTTCTAACACTATTCTTTTACTTCGTTTGATGGCAGTATCGACTGCGGATTCTTCATGCTTACGAATGTTAAGTCGTATCATGACGGGGTTCTTGCAAATTATTCCCATGAGAATATCGGGGATATCAGGAAGACGTGGCTGTACTCAATCACTTCTTCTAACCTGTTTGAGACAGACTTCCAAGCTCTGTTTGGCTACTACACATGTAAGTATTTGGAACTTGGACTGCTTACCTGCACTGCATCTTTTATTCTACCTGAACTTCATATTTCTCTCTGAAACTTGGACTTCTGCTTGAGATCTGGCTGGGCTGCTGGTTTCGGAAGGTGAGGAGCATTTTCTTTGTACATGAACTTCATTTTTTATCTTTTTCAATTTTGCTTGTGTGTTTTGTTTCAGTAATTTCTGTCCTTCCATTGTTTAAATGGACATCAGCATTTTCTTTTCTAATTGAACTTCAGAGATGATGCCTTTCTATGGTTTTGTTAGCTGTAGTTAAATGATTTCCAGTTCCCGGTAGCGCAACTGAGTACAGACGATTTGGCGGTCTCTGTACCTTGTCGAGGAGACGACGCTCCCGGTCGCGCACGCGCAGGACGCCATCCTGGATCAGCACCTGGCAGCCACTCTCGTCGAGCTGGCCCAGGCTGATTATGTGCGAGCGCAGGCGCGGGATGTAGTACACCCCAGTGATCGCGCGGTGCTCGCCGGTCTTGCACGCCAGCAGGATGGTCCCCCGACCGCAAATGTTGACGACCGAGCCATCACCAAACTTGACGGTGCCGGTGACAGCCGTGTTGGGCTCGGCGAAGGCGGTGCGATCACCGGTCATGTGGTTGGACGCGCCCGTGTCCAAGTACCACACGCCGCTTCCGGCCCCGCCGCTCCCCTCATGCCCGAGGTGAGCCTGAACCGCGTCCTCGACGATGTGGACCAGTGCGGCGTTCGTGCTGACGGAGTTGTGGTCGGAGAGCCCGCAAGTTTGGGCCATCAGCAGGCTGTGCTCCTCGTCCTCACCACTGGTCTGGACAAGATTCGCCTGCTCCTTGAGGCGGACCTTGCGCTCGCGCGCCTAGTGCCCCACCAGCTTGCAGTAGCAGCAGGTGTCCTTGGACTTGTCCGCGCTGCTGGTGCCACGGCCGCCGTTCTGGCCACGACCGCCGTGTCTGCGGCCGCGTCCTTTGCCGCGCCCACGCCCACGGCCATTGTTGCCGGACGAGCCGTCCCCTTCATGCAGCTTCAGGCGCGCGAACCACTCCTCCTCCGTGAGGAGCAGTTTGCCACCACCGCCATCACCCCCGGAGGGAGTGCCGTCCAGAGCGTACCTCTCCTCGGTGGCCTTCAGCCGCCCGATGAGCTCCTCGAGCGCCAGAGTGTTGAGGTCGACCAGCGTCTCGATCGCACACGCCATCTGCGAGTAGGCCTTGGGAACGACCGAGAGGAACTTGCGGACGACGGCGGGCTCGCCGATCTTGTCACCAAGGAGCTCAAGCTAAGTTACTAGAGAAGATAGACACATACCGAAATCGTCGATGCTCCCGCCGTCGTTGAACTTGATCGCCTCGTACTGGCGGCGCAGGGTCGTCGCCTTGGCCTCTCGAACGCGCACCACGCCCAGGCGCATTGTCTTGATCGTGCCCCAGGCGTCCTTCGCCGTGGGCTTGACGGCGAGCATGGACGTCATCTCCGGCGGCACCGATCGCAGCAGGCACTCCATTGACGTGCGATCTGTGTCTCGCTCCGGAGTCCCGTCATTGACGGCGACCCAGAGTTGGCGCGCCTCCAGCATCACTTGCATCAGGAGGTCCCAGTCCGCGTAGTTCGTACGCGTCAGCATGGGCCAGGCCCCGTCGGTGTCGCGGACGACGCGCTGATGCACGACCATGGCGCCGTCGCCGCTATTCCCTGAATCCACCACAGTCTTCCCTGGGCTGTCAGGTCCTGCCATCTCCATAGGTGATTGAGCAACGGGGCTCTGATACCAAATGTCAGGCAGACCTCGACGCCTCTGTCTCCGGCGATCACCGGAGTTCTACTAGAGTGGGTGCGAGAGAGGGAGAGAGGCTTGTTTTGCGCTGCGAACTTACTGCAGCTTTTCTGCTTTCTTCGCTTTATTCAGAGTTTGCTAGCCAATTACAACGGACACACGGAGCTAGTGCGAGTAGTGGACGCCGCCATCCCAGCACCCCTCGCGCTTCGCCCGCCATGGCACCTTGACCGTGCTTTCGTGCCATCCCATGATCGTGTCAGGGCGCCGCTAAAAACTGTAACAGAAACCGAGTCGCAGCTCGGGCTTTATCTTACGAAACTGAAACTACTGACGAAACTGAAACCTATCGATACCTAAAACCCTAAACCTGAACTTTGAAGTTTACCCAACAGTATTTAGCTAGTTTTTTGCTAAAGTCCGACCCACCTTTAAAAACCGGATGAAACCTTGGTTCTGATTGTTCCGATTGGACCGCCGGTCCAGTCCGGATTTTAAAACTATATAGGATGCGGATGCGTGCTTCAGTCGGGCAAAATAAAGAGTTTCACATTTGGACACGCTGCAAAGGGAGGAGTCCGAAGGACGTCAGGTACCTAGTTCAAGTTCTTATCTTCCACGAAACAGATTCGTATGGGAATCCTCCAACATAGCGATTCGTCTTGTTATTGTAACGATTAGTTTAGAAATTGGCTACACCATCATATATACAGAGGCGAGTATATATGCCTGGTAGACCGATTTGCATTGGCCCCCGAAACTCTTGAGCGGGCGCCGATTCCGTGGTCGCTTTAGACGATTTTGCTTACAAAACCAGCCGCTTGGAAGATCTGATCGGCGATAGCTAAGCGCAAGATGCATGCCACCATCTCAGGAAAACAAAGATGCATATCTCCCCCGCTGCCGCCGGCAACCCGGAGCCCTAGGGTTTGCTGGGAAACGATGCAAGGAGATTTGGTTCGGCTGGTCGCGTCGCGCTTGCTGGCCGGCGATTTACTGGATTACGTCCGTTTCCGTGCTGTCTGTGTGCAATGGCGATCAGAGACTCTCTGCCCACGTGGCCGTGGCGTCGTTGATCCACGTTTCCACCCGCGCCGCTGGACGATGCTCCCCGAGGGCCGTGGCCTTTATCCTGGACACCCCGGGCTGGGTGACTATGTCCGCTTCTTCAACCTAGACTCAGGTGTCTTTGTCCGTATCCGCCTCCCGCTGTTTACCAACCATTGTATTCTTGATTCGGTCTACGGCCTACTCCTCCTCCAGAGGGATGAAGACACAGCCGTCCGTCTCCTCCACCCTTTCACCGGTGACATCGTTGAGCTTCCACGGCTCACCACCCTGATCTTGCAGAAGCCCGAGGGAGGAGCTTGGCCCCTCGAGATCAAGACGATGAGATACATCTCTACTAGTGCTTCCTTTGTTGCAGGAGCTGTCACTGTTTTGATTACCTTCAATTTGTATTTTTGTGGGGCTGTTGCTACCTCTCTAGATACGCAATGGACGATGCTAAGTTGGACATGCCCAGGGTCATATATCAATGGACCTCTGCCATTACACGGAAAGATATACGATGTTCCGGCCTTCTTCGATGATACGAATGGTGCACCTCGGATTTTTGAGATGGACGTATGCCACTATCAAGACCCACCAAAGTTGATCTTCACAGGCCCGATAGAGAAACCCCTACAGGCTTGCCACCTGGTAGAGTATGGCTCGGAGATCTTAGTGGTTGCACACGACGATGATCAACTATCCCATATGACGGTTTATAGGCTCGCTGACCTTGTCTTGGGAAAGTTCATTCCGATGACAGACATCGGAGAAAACGCTATCTTCATGGGACCAAGGAGTATCTGTGTTTCTTCCAGGGCATTTCCTATGGTGAAGGCTAATACTATCGTGTATTTCCGTCCACAAAAGCACCGTTTTGCGCAATACAACATCGGTCGTCGCACCTGGTCATTAGCTATGGATCAGTGTAGCATAAATGGCCGAACACAAGGCCCTCGTAGCATTGTATGTCATATCTTGACATGCTGCTCTCACCAGCATTGGTACGTACTAATCGTGCATAATAGTAAACACATCGCTATACTTTATACTACTTTTTTTTAGAAAAAGAGAATAACCCCCGGCCTCTGCATCTGGGCGAATACTTTATACTACTTGGTTAACTATCGTCGTTATTTCTTGTCTGAGCTTGTAGGAACAAAGGAGAAGATTACACATATACGTTAACTGGAGGTCCATCACCCTAGTGGAAAGTGAAGGAAGAGTTTCGAGCTGGCGTAATGGTATTGTCAGTCTTACCCTTCTTTTTTGTTTAACATAGATGCCCACATAAACACACATATGCTCACCCTTATGAATGCACGCACACACCCTATCTCTAAAGAGCACTTCCAAGATACTGAGCCGACACAACATGTTGTGACCGACAGTCGATATACACCAGTAGGACGTGTACTGTTACAGTAACAGTACAACATTTTTAATTTGGATTTAACATTTTCTGCTTATTTTGAATCGTACACAACCAAATTAACCTTAAGCATGTCAAAGGATAGTACGGCTCTATAATTTATCGATGCTTTTAATTAAAAAAGTTGCAGAATACTATTGCAGTAGCTGGCTTTCTCTATGACGACGTGTGTTCTGCTTTCCTATGGTTATTGATCATACGCTCGTCGCTGGTATTATTCCCATGACATCTTATTTATGCTTATTATGTCTTCATATTTTCTTCCCAGGCCTAAGTAACATACTTGTACCCAAAGCTAGTGATGGATGACATTCATCCATGCAATTCGAAGAAGAGGGGAGTTTTTGTTGATAAAGGAAGTATGTTACTGGAATATACTCCCTTCGTCCGAAAATACTTGTCATCAAAATAGATAATAAGAGATGTATCAAGAACTAAAATACATCTAGATACATCCCCTTTTATTCATTTTGATGACAAGTATTTTTGGACGGATGGAGTACAAAGAAGAGAGAGAAGTTTTACGTATTCTCAGCGGCGAGATTGCTCTGGGGTGAGATCCATCAGGCGGCAAGCAATTTGAGGCGGCCATGGAGAGCATAGCGACAACAACTTAATTTTGTTACATATTTTATGAGATATGATCTACCGTGTAAGAAGGAATGTACGATGGTTACTTCACTTTTGTTATCTGTCAAAGATATTTGGAGAATTGGTGTCAGAGTCCCTGAAGATGGGAGTTGTTAACTTGTTATATTTTTATTTGTACTATTTGAAACTTCTACTCCTTCCTTTTCAGTTTATAGGGCTCAATTTCAAAATCTCACCAACCAAGATAGATGGTGAGTGGTGGAATACCTTTTTGTAATTTGCAAAAGCATCCAATTAATGCTCTTGTTTTCCTCAAAATTTTATGTTTACCAATGTATTAATTACAATGCATGCATGCATAAAGTACATGCATTGGTCAATTTTCTCTTAATACTTGCATGCAATTATTTAATGCACCTTAGAATCTAAACTTGTGATGGGGAACAACCAAATTGAGTCTTATAAAATAAAAAAACTAAGATTTTAAGATAAGCCCTATAAACTGGAAAGGAGGGAGTACATCAGTTTGTCTAGGAACAAGCCTTGTGGTAGCTTTGTTGGTTGAGCTGATCTAGCAACATTACTGTTGTTAAAAATATGTGAGATGGAACAGGTTTGCTTTGGATCCAAGCCATACACCATTCCTTTCTGTGTGGCTCCAAGTGTACGCACATTATGAGAGGCACACTTGAGTTCCATTGTCCGAAATCTGGACGGTCATGGCAGTATTTTTCTCACCAAACCCCTTTGGTTCAGAGTCCAAAATCTTGATGGCTATTTTGTTAAACACAAGTGTTTTACAACAAAACTGTGCCAACTTTTTCATTGTCCAGATACAAATCGCTTGTCCAAATCAAAGACCTGCATTTGGTCATGAGCAAATGGTTCTACGGCGAGATATTTGATGGTTCATAACTTACAAGATCTGCATCTAGACCCTAGGATCTAAATCATAGCCCCCAGAGCGCTCCTCTCCATACCTGGTATACCGCGGATGATTCTCTCGGTTCCGAATGTCTCCAGACCGGGCTTCTCGGTTTCCCTGTTCGTTCTACAATAAAACATGGTGTCATAAACATAGCAAGCTTCCCGTGACACCTAATTATCCCAAGGTTTTAGTCTTCCAGGCTGAATGATGCAGAATTTTATAATGTTGATCAAATTTAAAATGTTCCTGGGTGTGGTAGATCCTGTTAGCTCCAGGCCCGACTCTTACGTCGCACGTTGCTCTCAAGAGTGCTTTTCGACGGAAACCCTATGGAAGCATGCACACACAACCTACCTTTATGAACACCTTCATGAGGCAGAGCCGGCACATCATTTTTTAAATTGACAAAGTCACGATAGACGCCTTCTTAGTTGACGGAAACGCCTCCTCCCACCGAATGCACATCGCCGGAATCCAGGAAAATACGATCATCAATGTCAAGTCTAAGACCTGAACTCTGATGGGATAGAGATACCACTATCCTCCTAACTATCTAATCATAGGTTCGTTCACATCCTATGTTTTGTTTCTTTGATCTGATGTTACATGGGGAACCACGTACACGCATAAATAGTACTATCTATCCTACCTATACACAGCCGACTCGGCAAGGGCTACAATTCCGTACCCTACTCGTGATTAACTCCAACAATCAACCTCCTAAGCATGGTGTCCTCACTTTATAGTTTGAACGTCAGTCCTTCCACCGATAGGAAATCCCTATATCCCTATAGGTAACCACTTAGTAGTGGGGCCACCAATTAGTGTATAGTGTTTTTTGCACTGGTGTTTATTTGACGTGCGCCACTGCTACTTAGTAGTAGCACATGTGCAAATTCTGCGCTACAGGTGAACCATAGTAGTAGCGCAGGTACAGTAGACACGCAGTACTACTATGTGGACCCCACTGTCAACCCCACCCCTCCCCCCTCGGACAGGCAGTAATAGTACGCGGGGTATAAGACTGGCGCTACTACTAGCTATAGCGTAGGTAGAACACCCCGCGCTACTACTATGGATGAACGAGGCCAGTTAGTGGGCTCCAATTAGTAGTAGCCCTTCGTAAATTACTCCCCTCGCTCCATTCTGCCTTTCAGTCACGATAGACTGCTTCTTCCACGCCCCAACCCCTTGGGTTCTTGGTGACCTAGAGTTTCGGTGGTGGTTGATGTGGTGCTCCGGTGATCCCCTGGTTGTTGTGGGGTGCACAAGCTGTCTCCATTTGATCACCGTTGGCGCAGTGATGCTCCTGGGTGGTGTCTCCGTGCGATGATGCCCTTGGATCAGTGTCACCGTGCCCGGCACTTGCTCTGGTCGCCGTGGGTGCTCCTGCGAACTCCTTGCCATCTCTTGGATGTGATGGTGCACTTGCTCTCGTGAACGGGCTCCTGGGTGGTGGCCTCATCAGCGGTGCGGGAACTGCTCGTGGGTGTTGCAGGAGCTGCTCCTGGAGATGGCTGGCTATGATGGCTGGCCATGGCAACGCGGGCGATGGGAGGGGAAGGAAGGAAGGAGACGGGGGATTTATTTTCAGAGCTTTGAAAGTATAAGGGCATTTTTGAAAGAAAAGGGATCTTTCCCTCGATTTCATTAACGAAACCAATAGTCATGACATACAACCAAAACACATCAACACTGCCTAAGTTTTTGGCATCACAGACAAGCGGGAGGCAACAACAGCCCCCAAGAAACAAGTACTCACTCCTCGCACCCGTGAAATACAAGTGGAGAGGTGGACAGAGGGAGTAGTACAAAACTACAGATAGGACGCGGCTGCGTGGTTCACTCGGGCAAAATTAAGAGTTTCGCCATTTTGACGCGCTGCAAAGGAAGAAGTCCAACGGACGTCCAATACCTAGTTGAGGTTCTTATCTTCCACGAATCAGATTCGTATGGGAATCCTCTAACATAACGACCAGTTTTGTTATTGTAACGATTAGTAGTAGTTTGGAATTTGGCTAAACAAATATATATATACATACATAAACACTATTCTGATCACGGGATCAGAATAATATTCTGATCACAACATGAACTTCCCATATAACGCGCCTGAACTTCCCTGTGTACGAACCAGACCTTCGGGCTATCTTCGCAACCGTGGCTTCCCACGCGAATTATTCCGGTCGGTAGTGTTGTCTGGGATGTGACTGTAATCCAGATACTCATAACTGCATCTAAATGCTCGTTTTGATTCGTAATTTTGCATTTTGGCGGATTCACTCTCGGGGCGGCTGAACTTGTGTCTGTTTATAAGTTTAATGCATTCGGTGGATGTTCTAGAACCTCCAACATGATGGTAATTTGGTGTAAGTGCGAGTTTCATGGACAATTTGTCGTTAATTTCAACGGATTTGATTTCAGGCTCTGTGTTCTTCATCCGCAGGAGTGGTTCCGTGGCTTCTGTGGATTTGTTATTTTTATTTGAATATATAGAGGGCGGATTTGATTGCAGTAGTGAGATTGGACCGTTCATGGGTTGTTAATTCGATCGGGCAGGCGAATACACCCCTGAAATTGGGCGATTGGATCTCGTGTCGGCCCGTGCTGGTTTTGGTTCTTCAATGAGACAGCTTGGTTGATTTATCGTTTTGATGTCAGGGCGCAATAGGATATCGTTCGAGGTCGCGGACTGAGAAGGTGTAGTCACCCAAGTGATTAAATCTGAGAAGCAAATTCGATAATGCATTTTTTTCCACTGATTCTACTGTCTATGTTACAGAGTTGGACTTCTGCACCTTTTGTGCTTGAACTTCCCTCGTTTTAATGCATGTTTTTTGGGTGATGCTGCAATACGATCTGTTTGGTTGGTGTTGTTATAAAAATTTTGTGTAGGTTTTTTTTGTTTTTCGAAGTACTCATATACGTAAATGTGGATCTGGTCCATAGATACACAAATCATCCTTTTTATATTTATTCTGTCTTCGGGACTAGTTTTTTTGGATCATCCACATTCTGTGGTAGTAATTGGACTTCTATGGTACCAGTGATTGAACTTTCTGATTTCCACATTGCAAGGTGGTGCAACATCGCGCTCTATTTTTTTTGTAATTTTCAATTTTCTAATTTGGGTTTTAGTTTGTTCCGTGGCAACTATGGGATTATTCCCAAATATGCATGCATACCTTACTTATTTTTTTGTAACATGTTTGCATACTTCAAACAGTGGTAGAACTTCAGTTTGTGTTTAATGTGAACTTACAAGATTTTTGCTTCTGTGTAATTTGTCTTTCTACATGTTCATTTGATGTTTTTTCAAAACGCCGAACTTCTGTGTTTTTACAACTTGAACTTACCTTTATTTAGAACATTTGATTAGTTAACTTACGCCTTGTGCATTTTGTTTCTTCGACACTAAACATTATTATTCCTCGGGTGCTTCTTTCTTGGTTTTTTATGTCACAGCAAAACTTTTCTTGAATGCAGGTTCATCTTTTTGAAATTGATATTTCAGGACAGATTACATTCCAGAAATCAAAAACCCTTAGTAGATTTCTTCTGCAATTTGTTGTAACTAGTGTGTAAGTGTGGAGCTGGACCACAGGCACTATCTTCAGTAGGATCTGGACTTCTTTTTTATTAATGGTTGAACTTCTGGTTTTGGATATCGCAATCCACATTGGAAGGCGAAGGTGCATGATTCTCTATATTTTCTTTGTTTGGTTTTCTTTGTAATTTTAATTCTCTGGATGTTTTTTTAGACTTTTGTCTCGTGAGCAATCATGGGATTAGCCCAAGTATGGGCCGAGACAGGAACGAGCCGGAGTAGGCGACGATGCGGCATGCCGCATCGTCGCATGCGGAGGCGAGTCCGTCACATCCATGATCCCACTATCTATCTTAGAGTTTTTAGGGTTTAGGGTGCGTGCGATGGGTGTGGAAACAGAATAACCGCATTGCGTCCTGTCAAATCCTAGCGCGCAACAATGCGGTA
>NC_057803.1:633796986-633798458 GCF_018294505.1 Triticum aestivum
AGTCGGAGCAGGCGATGAAGCGGCGTGCCGCGTCGCCGCATGCGGAGGCGAGTCCGTCACATCCATGACCCCACTATCTATCTTTGGGTTTTTAGGGTTTAGGTTGCGTGCGGTGGGGGTGGAAACAGAATAACCGCATTGCGTCCTGTCAAATCCTAGTGCGCAGCAATGCGGTAGCGCGAGGCCGAGCAGGGGAGGAGGGGTCGGGACCCCCCCTCCCCTCCCCTTGCGAGGCCGAGACAGGAACGAGCCGGAGCAGGCGATGACGCGGCGTGCCGCGTCGTCGCATGCGGAGGCGAGTCCGTCACATCCATGACCCCACTATCTATCTTAGGGTTTTTAGGGTTTAGGGTGCATGCGGTGGGGGTGGAAACAGAATAATAACCGCATTGCATCCTGTCAAATCCTAGCGCGCAGCAATGCGGTAGCACGAGGCCGAGCAAGGGGGAGGGGGTCGGGACCCCCTCCCCTCCCCCTGCGAGGCCGAGACAGGAACGAGCCTGAGCGGGCGATGACGCGGCGTGCCACATCGTCACATGCGGAGGCGAGTCCATCACATCCATGACCCAACTATCTATCTTAGGGTTTTTAGGGTTTAGGGTGAGTGCGGTGGCGGTGGAAACAGAATAACCGCATTGCGTCCTGTCAAATCCGAGCGCGCAGCAATGCGGTAGCGCGAGGCCGAGCAGGGGGGGGAGGCACCCCCCTCCCCTCCCCCTGCGAGGGTGAGACAGGAACGAGCCGGAGCAGGCGACGACGCGGCGTGCCGTGTCGTCGGATGCGGAGGCGAGTCTGTCACATCCGTGACCCCACTATCTATCTTAGGGTTTTAGGGTTAGATATGAACTTCATCTGTTTTTGTACTTGAACTTCTTCTTTTTGTTTATTTATGGTTTATTTATTCTTATTCCTTTACTTCTTTTATTAGAGTACTTGAACTTCTGTTCTTTATTTTTTTGAACTTCTTTTCACTTGTTTTTAGGGGCATATTTATTTATGTATGTTTCTTCCTTTAGTAGAGTATTTGCCATCTATTTTTGGTTTTGAGGATATCAGCTGTGCTGTTTTGTGATCTTATCTTATTATAATAGATGCATTCAAATGGTGCATTTATTTATCTACACATGTATTTACTATTTTAGCTGTTGGGGGGTAAAACTGTAAATTCAGTGGCGCTGCATTTCCCATGAGAGAGATGCATTAAGTGAGCATCTCCCATCGCCACCATCTCTCAAAAAACCCCTCTCCCCCTCCTCGTGTCGCTCGCACTCTCTCCCCCCTCTCCGTCGCTCCGCTGTCTTCCTCGCCTCCAACTGCCCCCGATTTCTTCGCCCCTGTCCCCCGCCCTCGTGCTGGAGTAACCGGCGCACGCCCCTGCTCCTATTTCTCCCCCACGCCCCGCTCTCTCTCGCCCAGCCCGCTCTCTTCTGCTCTGAAGCGAGGGCGGCAACTGCCTGCGCGGTTGCAAGGTG